>NW_027207671.1:0-152000 GCF_963455315.2 Globicephala melas | reverse complement strand
TCCTTTGAACGTACAGAGGTAGAGCTCTCAAAGGACACCGGTTAGGAAGCAACTGTACGCCCTTTATAATTCCAAGAGACAACACAGATCAACTGTTTCGATGGAAAATTCGGGGGTACCGGTGCATTTTTTCACTCAAACTTAGTTCCAGTGACTATTACTCACATTTTCTGTGCCTAAACAACACAGCTTGAGGAACTGAAGGGGATTCCATCCTGGTAATTAAGGAGGGTCCCCAACACTGACAGTCCCATCTTAAAAAGCAGTCCCCCTGCATTTTACCCGAGGAGCAATGGCCAGAGCCTCCCTTTTAAAACGATGGGGAGAAACCAGAACATCACACACTGTCCCTTTCAGTTACTGTGAACTGAGCCGCGAGACGACCAGTACCCCCTAGCACAGCGCGGACGGGCCAGCGCGCGGGGGCCACTGTGACAGGCGACAGCACAAGAGACGAAGCCCAGGTCCAGGGGCTCTGAGCTCCACCGGCAACGCCCAGGGGCCAAGGCGTATTACCTTTCCGGGATGTGCTTTCCGCCCTTCCTCGTGGCCAACGAACTGGCTCATGTCACCCCCAAGATACCGCCCACCCAACGCCAGGACTGCCAAAGTCGCCAACCCGGCGTCCCTGGTGCCAGCACAAGGCCACGAACCACAGGCGCCTAGGCACAAGCCCACGCAGCTCGCGAACCTCCTTCTACCGCGCATGCGCCACCGCGTGGCGTCTCGAGATGACTGTCATCACGCAGGCGGATTAACGCGCTTGATTGGTAAAGAGGATTCTGATGCCTGCAATCTCCCTCCTTAGCTGGAGGCTGGTAGCACATGTCCATTAGTTCGTGTGTGTACCCTTCAGAATTCCAATCATACGGGACATAGAAAGTTGTCCGACTCTCCCAATTCCTTGTGTGGTTCTTCCAGATATTTCCCAAGTGCTTACATTCACACTTGTATCTTGTATGTAAGTATTTGTACATAACAGGTATCCTGTAGTTTATAGAAGAGCACCACACTATACACATACTATATACATAGTCTACAACGTGTCTTGGATAGTGACGCTGTTATCTTTCTAAAATATAAACTTGGCTGGATTGCTCTGTTGCTTGAACATCTTCACTTAGCACAGAATACAGCCCAGGTTGTTAGCATAGCATTGAGAACTCTTTATAAACAAGTATCAGTCTGTCTCTCCAACTGAATTAGAAGTTCAAACTATGACTTCCAAGGACCTACATCATCCACCTCCCTCCTTTGCCCTGCCAGCCTCCCCTGATCTCATTCTCTACTGCCCTGCCCTCACTCACTTTCCCCTGTCCAGCCACACTGGCTTCCTTACTATTCCTCAAACATGCCAAGCACAGTCGTGCCTCAGGGACTTTGCACCTACTATTCCTTCTGCTTCAGAACACACCCTCCCACCCCATCTCCACTCTCCCAGAACACACCCTCCCACCCCATCTCCACTCTCCCAGAACACACCCTCCCACCCCATCTCCACTCTCCCAGAACACACCCTCCCACCCCATCTCCACTCTCCCAGATAGCCAATGGCTTGTTTCTCACTTCAAGGCTCTGCTCAATCGACATCTTAATAGAGGGGACTTCCCTGATCACCTACCACATTCCCTCACCTCTTCATCTTCTTTTGTTATTCTCCAAAGCATTTACCACCGCTTGACACTCCATATATTGACTTATTTATTCATCTCTCTCCCCCACTACAATGGAAAGTACGTAAGGGCAAGAACTTTGTTCTCTTCCTACTTCCTAGAACAGTGCCTTCAATTTAGAAGGTGTTATACAAATATTTGCTGAAAATCAATGTATGACTTCTTTGCCCTTTCACACTACCCTCTAGTCACACCAGAGGCTGCCCCTCCAGAGCACAAGTTCAAGCCCTGTGCCTTCTGTACCTGTCCCCAATACCTGGGCTGTCCTTTCCTCATTCCGGCAAAATCCTCTTCCCCCAAGCCCAGCTCAAACGCTGTCTCCTCAGTCAGGCCTTCCTCAATTTCTCCTCTATGTTCCTGCTGCACTTGATTCTTTTATCATAATTAACCCACTTATACTCACTACATGTTTCTCTTCCTAGATAACTGTAAGTTGCTACTGAACAAAGACTTCTACTCACCTCTGTATCCCCGTGCCCTAACAACAAACCTATAAGGCTCTCGGTGTTTACTGAAACAATTTATTTTCTGAGTCTCTACCAATTCTAGGGAGTGCATAGTATAGTCTCCTCCTCATTATCAGTGAGCCTGGCACCTGTGGGAGGGCCTTACAGCAGAGGAGAGTCACCAATGGATCATAACTAAGGTCCTGAGACTGCAATGGCAGACAGCATGGTGAAGTTAGCCCACTGCATGCAGAAGACCCACAGAGGAGTCAGCATATGCAATGGACTACACTTGGTATAACATGTGAACAATCAAGGTTTACAAACGTGTTCTCATGCACTTGTAAGGATCTTCTAGCCCACGCGGAACAGACAGAACACACACAAAGGAGCCTGGAGGAAGTGAGTAGGCCGGCAGCTGCACCCTAACATCTTAAGAGGGAACATTTCTGTGACTACAGTTTAAACAAATCAGGTAATTTGCCTCCTTTCTAGACACCCTGGTTATCACAGGACAGGCCAAGCCTCTCAAGTTTTAAAGCTAAAGTACACGGAAGATCTGTGAATAGGGCTTAAGATATTTAAGAGCTAGTACCTGCATTAAGCAACCAGGTTATAGAATGAAAATTTATCTTGAAATTCCCGTCTCTCTCTCTCTCTCTCTCTCTCGCCTCCTATCCCCTATCTTCCCACCTCCATCTCTATTCCTTCTCCCCTACTCCCTGTTTTATGTATATACGTGCATCATTTTATATATACACGGATATTTACTGTCTGTTACGTTTATTTAATAAAGTGCACACTCCTCAGGCTAAATTTAGAAAGAGGACAAAATGAACACTTTCACATGGGCGTCAGTGGTGTTCCAAAGACAAAAGATTCCTCAGTCTTAAAACATGGCAAACACCACGTTCCTTCTGATAGTTAGATGCTAGAAAAAGGCAAGTGGATCCTTAAAATTCACACGCTATTAAGACCTACTATCAACAGAGTAGATCTTAAAGCGGAAACAAGAAAACACCAGCCTTTTAAGTTCTTCCTGTCTGAAGATAAGAATAAGAGGTGGTAGTGTTCTTCCTCACTTGCACCGAAGTGTAAAAGCGGCAAAAATATCTTAAACACATATATGATGAGGAAGCCGCTCTTCTGGTCCACTCTGTTTTGTTTTGCTTCTAGGGATCTGTCTCACTCGGAACCTTTGCTTTTTGTTTTCTCTTTTATGTACGCTAAGAACCCGAGAGTCTTAACCTTTTCTTCCACCTCTCAACCAATAAATAGGACACAAGAACATTTTAATGTTTTTATGTATTTTCCATTCAAATTTTTAAAAAAGAGATAAGTAAGCTAGCTCAGTTCATATTTCTCACAAAAATCACTTTCCAAACTAAACTAAATTGTTTGTGACCATAAACAGGAAAAACACCGTACTCTATTAGCACCATCTGACATTTCCACCTTAATGTTACCAAACACAACTTGACACTAATGTCAGAACTATTAAAAATGTTAAAAACCCCCAAGCCCACTCAAAATGCATACCAAAGTTCAGGTAAAGGAAAAACAAAAACAAAAACAAAAGCAACTCACCGTTATCTTTATGTTCTTTCAGAAACCCATTAACAGCACACTGGAATTTAAAACTAGCGTCGTCATCTGACACCTGATGCCCAATTGTACAAATTTTTAAATACGGAATAGTTTCTGGTAAGTCCTATAAGGCAAAACCATGAAAATATGTATTATTTCCTTTGTAGCGAAAGAATAAAAAATTAATTAGAGAAGGCAGACTATAAACCAGGAGAGTACATTAAACTTTGTATGTCAGTCATTCTGATGAGAGCCATTTTTTCCAAAGCTGCTTTAACCAGTAATTATCACTTGATTTTCATTAAAACTGCAGAACGGACAGTTACCAGGCATGCAAAAGGAAAAGCAGATCTATGTGAATGAATGCACATGTAACTCAAAATGATATAAAGAGTTCTACCTACACTTATGTTCTATCTTACATTTCAAGGGCCATAAAGCGGCTGTGATTTAAGGAGAGTAGTAGAACAGAGTCAGAAGAACTTGGATTCGAATTAGGAAATAGAGGCAATTTCAGGCATTGTTGAGAACTGGTATTCTTGAGGTGGGAGAAAGTAGACTATCAATAGAAGACAGAAAAGGATAAGTGAAAATTCTCTAGTTCTGAATTTAAATGGAAAGTAGCAGCAGGAACCTATAACATATTTTAAAAATATTAAAAACAAACATACATATTTCCTAGCTCTGACCACTGAAAAAGTCTAGAAACAACTGATGTCATGTCAAAAGGACTCAGGAGTCACCGAGAAGCTCCAACTGGCCAAAGACAGGGCCTCAGTTAGAATAATAACTGTAACGGAGTCCACGGTGATAGGAATAAATAAAATTTTACAAAACTGCTCACCACTGGAGGATATTTGTGAATCAACTCATTATTCTGAAAACTGTTAAATAAAAGAAGAGAATCATGCCTCTACAACTGGGCAACCAAACAGTTGATGAGGGGAATCTTCTCCTCGTACAAATATACCCAGCTAATAAGTGAAAAAAAGAACAACAGAATTCACCATTCTTTGAAGCCTCAACTGAATTAATGGATGTAGCTATGAATCATCAGTGACTGCTAATACCACAGAAAGACACAATTATATATGTCTCCATGGAAGAACACATCATCACCTATGAAACTGTCTCGCCAAAACAAAACATGCAAGCTTCATTTGGATCAACTACCAATTTACAGGAAATAAAAGGACTGAAGAATATGTTACCAACACATGGAATGTAATCATCGACATCTAGATGGGAAAGATTACCTGGTTTCTTTAAAAACAAAATTCAAGGAGGAAAAAAAAGTGAGAGAGACATGGAGGGAGAACCTATAGATTAAACAAGACTTCAGAGACCTAACAATCCACGGCAAAGTGTGGACCTTATTGGGATCTAATTCAAAATTCTTATAAACAATTTTTTATGACGTTTAGGAGACAACTGCAAATTTGAGCACTCCCTGGGTATTTAATATTAAAAAATGATATTAAGGAATAAAAGTCCTATATTTTAAATGCACGTACCAAAAACGTACAGGTGTAATTACATGCTGTCTCGGAGCTGCTTCAAGATAATATGGAATGGGGTGAAACAGGTGGGGGTACAGATAAAACATGACAGCCATCAGTTGGTAAATAAGAAAGCTGGATGAGTTCATGGGTATACAAGGAACACTCACAGTACTTTTATACTTTTGTATATGCTTAAAATTTGTGATAATTGTTTAAAAACAAGACGACCCTGTAGAAAACAGTTTGGCACTTTCTCAAAGGTTAAGTGTAGAGCTACCGTATGATCCAACAACTCTGCTACTACCTACGCTGCACATCTAACAGAACTGAAAGCAGGGATTTGAACAAATATCTGTACACCAATGATCATAGCAGCATGATTCACAATACCTACAAGGTGGAAAACAACCAAGTGTCAATCAACCGTTGAATAACAAACTATGGTCTATATACACACAATGGGATTTTCTAAGCCAAAAAAGAAACGGCATTTCATTACGTGCTATAACATGGATAAACCTTGAAAACATGATGTTTAGTGCAATAAGCCAGACACAGAAGGACAAATACTGCAGATTCCACTTACACGAGGTACCTAGAATAGGCCAATTCACAGAGACAGAAAGTAGAATAGAGGTTACCAAGGGTTGGTGGGAGGGAAAATGGGGTTGTTACTGTTTGATGGTTACAGAGTTTTTGTCGAGGATGATGAAAAAGTTTTGGTTATAGACAGCGGTGATGGTTACACAACACTGTAACTGTACTTAATGCCACTGAACTGCATATTTATAAATGGTTAAAATAAATATGATTTCTCTGTATTTTACCACAATAAAAAAAAGGAATGACAGAGCTGAAATTCCAATTCTTCCTTTTCCGAGAGTCAGTTTCATCGTCTGTAAAATTAGTAATTGTAGTTGTCTATCCTCTGAGCTTAGTGCAGGGTAAGCACTCAGTAGGAGATAGCAGTACTACTTCCACTTCAAGAGCAAAATATTGCTGTGAAGATTAACTAAGTCAATGGATATGAAAGAACTTTCTAAATGGCAAACTGCTCTATAAATACTAAAAGACATTAGGTGTTACTGTCTCCCAAGGCCATGGAACAGGTCAGAAGAAGGATAATTCTTTTGCACTGGAATGTCCTACATGGGCCAAGAGAATATATGGGTTTCTGTACTATATCAGAAGGCATTAGGAAAAGGAAGCATAAAACTTAGAGAACAATTGTCTTTTACAGTGATGCTTAAACACGCTCAGGCAACTGCTTAAAATAAGTGCTAAAGACATAATGGACATACCTTTCTTTCTTTTTAGGATACTACTGTAACTACTAAAAGTTTACTTCATTTTCAAAATATAGAACATGGAAGCTTATAGAATTTCTTAAGCATATCTAGAGCCTACTGCCAAATACTATAGTTCAATTCATATCTTTAATCTCATTTTGAAACAGCAATTACAAACGTGTATTTAAGGAAACCACTAGCTTCCCTTTTTGAACCCACGAGAGAAGGCCAGGATTCACCTTAGCTTAAGATGATAACTACTGAACTACTATGAATTATTACAGTATCAGAAAGAAGGTCATTTTCAATTACGGCTTCCATTTACCTCTGGCTTGTAATAGCGGCGAGTATTTGTTAAGTCAATAATCAGCCCAAGTTCTTCATTCTGTCCTTGGATTTTGTTAAGAGATCCAAGGGGGAGAAACGTTCTTCTGGAGCAAGATTCTTTTCAAAACTCTGTCAGAAAGAATAAAATAAGGAAGAACATATGTTTAAAATCCTGTACTACATTATCCATTTATTCAAACCCTGTGATGCTAACATATGAGATTCAAAGTAAAGTTTCCTCCTCTGGAGTTTACAAGCGATATTACAATCCTTTCTTCCAGAGAGATTAGACGGAAGAAAATAAGCTCACTTCTATATAGTTATTTCTGTGTTTGTTTATTTCATGTTGGTCTCCTAACCTGACTCTAAACTCCCAGAAGGCAGGGACCACATCCATTTTGCCTACCACTGTATTGCCAGCTCCAAGCAGAGTGCCTGAAAATAGACACAGAAATAAATACTTCTTGAATATCTACATATAGGAAGGATGGCTTTCACTGCTAAATATTCTTTCATGTATTTGGCTTATACATGTACCCTGTTCCATTGATCTCTTTGGTTATTCAAGTGTCAGCAACACATACTTTTTTTAAAATTAGTAGACTCGTTTTAGAGCAGTTTGAGATTCACAGCCAAACTGAGCAAAATGTACACAGTTCCCACTTATACCCTCTCTCCTTCATCCCACACAGCCTTCCCCATTATCAACATGCCATACCAGTGTGCTTCATTTGTTAGAATTCATGAACCAACACTGACACATCATTACCAATCAAAGTCCATAGTTTATTGCATTCATGCTACAAGTAACTATTTCTTTATTTCTAGTATAGTCATCCCCAAACATTTACATACTGAGATACATATTACTTTCTTATAAATTACTTTATTCTTTATTTATAGTTAGGGCATTGCATTGTTTTTTAATTAAGTACAAAATTTGGTTGTATTTGTCTATGAATCCCATTTCTGGATAGTAAAAGAGGTATTAAAAAGTATTTGCTATAAAAAGGGAAAATGGAGTACGACGGGCTTGAGAGCCAGGGCTCTATATGGTGAATTCAAATTTCTGGAAGAATACGGTATTAACTTTTGCTCACCTTTTTTAAAGGAACTTTGAAAGCAGTGAAACGAGTCCCAGGCATCCGCCGTTCAACTGGGAGATAGTCTTTCCACCTGTTAATATATTTTTTGTTAGGCAAATTTTATGTTAGGCTGTCTCCCTGCATAGGATGAATGCGCCTTGAAAATGGAAATCATATCCCTCTACATCGGCTCCCAGGTGGTCCCAGCGTCCCGACCCCGACACCGGCCGCGACACACTTTCCACAAACTGACACACACGGAGCCCGCGCGAGGGCCGGGTCGCGCGGGCCTCCCCGCCGGGTCGCCTGGAGGCCGGTCCCCCGCAGGCCGAGCGCACGAAAGGGCGCCCCAAAGGCGCCGGCCCAAGGCGCCCGCTGCGCTTTCCCTTCGGAAGGTGGGCTGCGGGGCCCAAGCGTAAACCCTGAGACAAAGAACACGCGCACCACGCCGCCACGGGGGACGAGAGGCCGGGCGCCCACCTAGCCCGACACCCTGCATTTCTGGAATCACCGGACGCCTGTGTACATTTCCGTCTGGCCTGTCATTTTCCAAAGGCCACTCAAGATCAGGGGACAGAACGCCTCCTCTCCAAGTGTCCTGCCAGCCCACCCACTCAAGATCAGAGGGACAAAATGCCTAACTAAAACAAAACAAAACAAAACAGAAACACAAAAAAACTGGAGAGAGGGAGGAAAGGGTGACCTGAAAAAAAAAAAAAAAAAAAAAAAAACTAAGCACGTTGACAGCGCTAAGAATAAACTACCAGGAAAAAGAAACCCTACATGTCAGATCCTAAAGTACAGAAGGGCAAGCCCGCCGACATTCCAGGCCCGGGGGGACCGGGGTCCCCAGCCCTGCAGAGCCAACCGCAGACCGGCTCGGGCGCCCCGCAGAAGCGCGGGGTCCCCGCGGCCAAGTCTGTGCCCCCCGGCCGGCGCCGGCTCCCCTCTGCCCACCCTGCGCGCGGCGGCTGGAAACTGCCGCGGAGAACCACGGCGGGGCGGGAAGGGGGGCTCCAAAGAGGGTCTGGCGACTCGAGTCGCTCCGTTTCTCGGTGGGCTCAGCGCGCGCCGTTGGGGAAGAGGAGCTGGGTTCCGGGAGGAGGGGACGGGCGGCACTTACGTAGACCGGCAGCGGCCACGGGCAGACGGCGGGCTCGGTCCCCAAGAGCGACTCCAGCCTCAGCTCCAGCTTCTCCCCCATGTCTTCGCGCGCGGCCCATATAGCAACTTTGAATTTTAATAATAAATACATATATGTATCAAATATTAATAAAACAATAAAATGATCCAATATGAGTACATTTGCTCTTGTTTTGCAATTAGTTCCAGGATTCTATTTTAGATTACTACTTCATATCTGCGAGAGTTGGCTGTGTGTTTGGTTTTGTGGAAGCTGCATTGTGCTAAACTTTACATTTCTTTCTTGAATTAAATGGCTTTTGTTATCCCTTGGGAATACAGCAACAGCAGATTACTGAAGACAGCAACAGCAGATTACTACCTACCAGTGGAAAAGTGTAAATAGCAATTTTAGCCGCTAGTGATTCTGAAATTGCCTTAACTTTGTCCTTATAAAAATGCTCCAAATGCAGCTCCAAATGCTGCAAATCCACAGATTCACTATCCATATTCAAGTCATTTATGTGGAGAAAGAATGTAGCCAGCCTTATCAGTAACACAGGATGTTATAGCCATCAAGCCATCAGCCACTGAAGCCACACCCAGTACCCTGAGGGGATTCAGGATGGAGAAAACAGGATACTGGCCCTAGATAATTAAAGTGAACATCAAGGGACTGATTTCCAGGAGACCAGATTCTTGCATCTCATCATATATAGAAAAGTGCTACATTTATTAACTTAAGATGTCTAGTTTCTTTAATTAACAGTAATCTTTTGATGTTCCAACTACCTGGTTTTTTTTTTTTTGCAAGAACCTCTAAATACCCTGTGCCCTCCCTTACCTCTTCAGAACAGTCCCTCAGAGCTATCTGAGAGGCTGTCTCCTGACTTCAGTCCTCAGTATGTCCTCCACATAAAACATAATTCTCAATTTCTAGGTTGTGCATTGTTTTTCAGTCAACATTTAATTGTATGGCTCATGTAGGTACTATGCCTAAATGTAATGGGATGGGCTGTAAATTATGAAAACTAGATAAATTCTGTCAGCTCTACCACTAGCTGAGATCCAGGCTTTCACCTCTGGATACCTCTGGCAGATATGGGATCTGTGTTGGTCTTAAAATTATTCTTAGAATAGTGGGGACTCATTCATTCTTTCAACCAATTTTATTGCTTATACTCTATAGGTCAGTTACAGTGCTGGGTCTTGAAATACAGAAGTCAACACACGAAAATACAAGGATAAAACACATTTTCTACCATATTAAATTTTTTCATTCATTAATTCATCCCTAAGTCATTCAACACGCATCCTCTTATTGAATACTGATGAGGGGTCAAATGCTATGCTAAACACTCAGTATATAACTGCAAACGAGATGGATAGGCCCTGATTTTGATGTCACTACTATCTTTTGTCCTGCCATATAATGGGACAGCTTCATTATTCCCTTTACCCTAAGTTTTTATCACAAATTGCTAATGAAAATAAAGCTGTTAGTGGAGTTTCAACATGCATAGGTAAATGAGAACACAGAACTCCCCTTTCGCATGCCCCATTCTCCTCCTTCTAACTCCTTATGTGAACTCACTTTGTGCCAAGACCAAGAAGCTGTGCCCCAATAAGAACCAAGCTGATTTCCTCACACTGACTGGGGCTATTGCTCACTTAGAAGACTTGATGCTTAATTTTGATAAGCAACTAGAAGACCATGGAGACAACCTATAAAAATGATTTGTCTTGGGAGAAAATACTAAAGAGGGTTAATGTGCTGTTCCACATGTCTAACCTCCTGGGATTCAACCACAGGCACCAAGATCACCAAGTGTACTTAGCAACAATGAGCTAAAAATTAAAAAAAAAGCATCATACTGTTATTGTATTCATTTTCCCCCAAGGCACTCTCTGATAAACACCACAACCTCTAAGGGAATTGAGAACAGCTTCCTTGTGGGGTAGGTTATATAATACATATGCATCTTTTTCCAAGCAGTTAAATCATATCCAGCTATCAGCACACCTTACTTAAGGTGATCGTAATGTATGAGATTAAATGTTCCTACCTGATTGGAAACCTTCTTGTCCTCAATTCATTGGCTGTACTGGATTTGTTTTTCTTGGGTCAGACCTTCAGACTTCTACCAGAAATCGTTCCTTTGGGGAAACCAGGCCTTCCCAGAAACTCAGGAAACTGAAATGGAGACAGCAAGAGAGAAGGAAATTATTTGGACATATAGACCTCAATTGTTTGGTTTTAAGTAAACGTCCAAGCAAACATCTTCTAAATGGTATAGTAACTTTAGGGAAATTCACGGTTTATAAGTTTGTGTACTCATGAACTGAACATATTATGGTAAGAGTACAGGTTGCATTTTGTGTCTTCAACTCAAGCAAAGGCTTCAAAAAAGGCCCAGTTATCCTTTGTTCATTAAGACACAAAGAGAGGGCAAAAAGGGCAAGTTTCAAAGTCTTTTTCTTTACAATTTACTTCTTCAGTCTTCAACAAGATCTTCAGGAAATTAACTTTACTAAAGTTAATTATTCATAAAATAAAGATAGGAACCTGCAGAAGACTATTTCACAGAGACCTGTAATGTACAATATCCATTGCATACATGCACCATGAGCTTGTCTTTTCTAGCACTGGCATAAACAAAACTCTGTGTTGTGTGTGTGTGTGTGTGTGTGTGCGCGCGCACGCGCACATGTGTGTCTTTTTTTGTGATGGAGCCATAGGGAGAAAATAAATCTATTGGCTGCAATTCAGTGATGTAGAAAGACTTAAGGGTAAAGGAGAAGGTTACATCAAGTGAAACAATAAAGTCATGAGGTTGTGGTTCCATAATAATAACAATAGCAGTTTTCTGTAACCAAGGGAGCAGGCTCCTCAAATTACAGTCACACCTGTTAGACCATCTGCCCATACATTTCACACTATCATTAATGGAAAACAAACGGCACTGTCTCTCCTTCCCTTTATCCATTGGCCATCCTCATATAAACTCTTTTTCTCTTCAAGGTCATGCTCTTTCTTATCTGTTTAAAAATATTAGGATTTAGGAGGAGTGATACGTAATGTGCCGTGCCTTGGTTCTTGTACCAGTGACGGCTCTGTAAGCAGCACTGGGTTGTTAGGAGGCTATCAATTGAATTCCCCTAGAAGCAGAACTTGAGGCAATAATTTGAGTGCAAACTGCTCATCTGGGAGGTGCTTCCAGAAAACTCAGAAGTGGAGTGGGAATTGAGAATGGAGGCATGGAAGGAAGCCAACAAAGGTGCATTACCGAATAAAAATTACTCCTGCAGGGAACTGCTGCCAGTACTTCAGGGGAGTTCTGTGAAACTCTACGGAACATGTCTCAGAGTCATCCCAAGAATCGGTGAGAAACTTGAAGTACCTATCTTCCAGTCCCCTCTGTCCTTGGTTGAAAGCTACACCCAGATACATTAACTCCTGTACACTTCTGGCCTGCCCTAAGGTGGATAATTGCAGGTGGCAGCATGATTCTATCAGCATATACTGGAAGGATGAGTGCTGGGGAGATATGAGTGGAGCATCAAAACCACCTAATACAGTCGGGGCAGGAGATATCAATTATTGGCTTGAAAGTCCAAATGGATAACCTTAAATTCCTGGGTTTATGGTTTTACTTTGAGGTATTTAAGCATGATGTATGAGTAAAAATTTCCTCTGTTAAATCAAGTTTAAGGTCCTAAATCCCTAATCTTCTGGAAAACGGTGGTATCTTTTAACAGATTTTGGAAAGGTAACATGATTAAGATTTCAAATTGACCATTCATTCATTCACTCATTCAACAAACATTTATTGAACACCTAAAGTATGTCATGGCTTAAACTAGGCACCAGTGTTACTGTTACTAAAATCATTATAGTGCCACCTAGAATTCAATGTACTGTGACACTTAAATAAGAAAATCCATAGTTACCGTAAAAGATATTACAGAGTGCTATAGGAAGGCACGGTAAGACCTTAATTCATGCTGTGGACAGTAGTATTTGGGGATATCAGTAGGGCTTCCTGTAGAAGGCAATTGAAATGGATATGTAACATGAAGGAAGGGTGAAGTTTTGAGGAAAAGAGAAGATAAATTCACGGTTGCCAGAAAATGAATGGTTAAGGATCAGTCCAGAAAGGAGTTCCATTCATAATCAGTATAAGAAATGCTCACTGGGGCTTCCCTGGTGGCGCAGTGGTTGAGAGTCCGCCTGCCGATGCAGGGGACACGGGTTCGTGTCCCGGTCCGGGAAGATCCCACATGCTGCGCAGAGGCTAGGCCCCGTGACCCATGGACACTGAGCCTGCACGTCCGGAGCCTGTGCTCCGCAACGGGAGAGGCCACAACAGTGAGATGCCCGCGTACCGCAAAAAAAAAAAAAAAAAAAAGAGAGAAATGCTCACTGAAGTGTAGGAAAAGAAGACAATGGAGAGTGTGGTAGAAGCCAGATCATGCATGGTCCATGTATGGATAGTAAGTGCTATGGTCTAGTCTTTGTGTTCCCCTCCAAATTCATACGTTGAAATCTTAATTTCCGTAGCTGATAGTATTAGTAGGTGGGGCCTTTGGGAAATGATTATGGTATTAGTGCTCTTATAAAAGAGACCCCACAGAGCTCCCTAAGCTCTTCTGCCATGTGAGGATACAATGAGAAGTCTGTGATTCAGAAGAGGGCCCTCATCTGACCATACTGGCACCCTATTCTTGAACTTGCAGCCTCCAGAACCGTGAGAAAAAAAAATTCCTGTTGTTTAGGAGCCACCCAAGCTGCAGGATAATCTTACAGCAGCCCAAAAGGACAAAGAGAGTTTGGATGTGAGATTTTACTCCAAGAAAGATGGGAATCCGTTGAAGGGTTTTACCTGATAGCTTAGAAGAGAGAAAAGTTTCATAACACAGTCAGGTATTTTTATAAGAAAAATTTGTTTTTCAGAAAGATCACTCTGGAAATACTGTGACTAGATTTTTGGAGAAGTGTGATGGCAGACCCGGATATAGAAAGATGAGTTAGTAGTCCATTAACATAAGTCAAACAAGAAAGTGGATATAAAAAGTGTGAATTTGTGGCTGAGAGTTCTTTTCTTTTACTACTTGAAAAATGTTATGTCAATGCTTCTGACTCCATAATTTTAGACAAGAAATATGCTGTCATTGGAATTGGTTTCTCAATAAGTGATGCATCGTTTCTGCCTGTCCACTTTCGAGATTTTTTTTGTCTCTACTTTTCAGAAGTTTAATTATGACGCATCTTGACAAGGATACCTTTGTGTTTTTCCTCTTTGGATTTGCTCAGATTCTTGAATGTGTGCTTATGTCTTCTAAAAAATTGGGAATTTTTAGTCATTATTTTTTTGAATACTTTGTCAGTCCTACGTGCTCTCTTTTTTCATTCTGGAACTTCGATGATATGAATGTTAGTGCTTTTGTTAATGTTTACAGGTTCTTGAGATCCTGTTCTTTCTCCCATCTCTACCCCTCAGTCTATTTTTCTCTGTATATTTGGTACACTGTATTGATCTCTTCTAAGTTCATGATTCTATGCTTCGTAATCTCCAGTCTACTCTTGAGCACAGTTTTTTGATTGTTGTATTTTTCAGTTCTACTGTTCTCATTTGTTTTTATTCTTTTAACTTCTAGTTCTTTGTTTACATTTTCTGTTTTTCCCATTTCCGTCAAGGAACACATAATTGCTAACTGAAGCATTTATGTGACAGCTTATTTAAAATCCCTGTCTGATAATTTCAATAGATGTTTTAACTCAGTTCTGGTGTAGGTTTATTGTCTTTTCTCATTTATTCTGTGATTTCCTGGTTCTTGGTGCCATGAGTATTTTTCAATTGGATTCTAAACATTGTGAGTTATTACATGACTCTGTATCCCATTTAATTTTATTATTACTTTTTAGAAGGAAGTCATCCTATTGGAGGTGTAGTATGAGGACTGGGGGGTTACGTACAGATTTCCATTGGGCCCTGTCAATACCCCAGCAAAAGTGGGCACTTACATTCTCTCACTGCAGACAGATCAAGTAGAAGTTCAGTTATCCTATTGGCCCTCCTGACACCTTCCCCCCAAAAGTGGGAACATTAATATCATTGTGTTGCCTTTTAGTAGGAGTGGAAGTTCATCTCCCCAGTAGATTTCTTGACACCAGGGGAGGGGAGAAGTGAAGTGTTTGCTGTCCTTCCTCCCACTTCATTCCTTCTTGTTGATGCCGGGTGTGGGTAGAGGGTCAGCTACCTGCTGGCCCCACTGACACCAGGGTAAGAGGAAGAGAACTGCCAACTAGCCCTGCTTGTGCCATCTCATTCTGTCTTACTGCCTCAGGACGGTTATGGGGATTCAGCACCCCATTGGGTCTCACTGGCACCATGTGTTGGGGGTTAGTGGGGTGCCTACTCCCTCCAACCTGTAACATCCTATTCTTATCGATGTCAGGGAGAGACGGAGGCTAGGTCCCACCATTGGACCCCACGACTGTGTGAGGGCAGCCCAGTGTTAACTAGCCTGTCAGGCACCACCTTTGAAAGTCTCTTTGCTAATGCAAAGGGGTGGAGGCTCAGCTCACCACTGCACCACACTGAAACAGCCCTGGTGGCGAATCAGAGCGCTGCCTCTTCTGGAGGGCAGGAGTGGGGTGGTGTGGAAGATCAAATCCTAGCTTGGCCCAACTGAAACCACAGGACATAGGGGATGGGTGCAATATTCCACTGGCACTTGGCTCGAGTAGTGTGTATATTATTGCCCAAACGCTTTTCTGTCTTTGGCAACCCCTTTCCTCACACCTTGGCTAGGGGGAACGGGGGTTTTGTGTTTTCTTTTTTGAAGCTTTTTCGTCTGTTGTTCTGTTGGTGGTTATTGATTGGGGGTTCCTGTAATACCCTCTCCAGGATGTATGGGAAGCAACAGGAAACACAGGGGACTCATCACCATGTTATTCCTCAAGTCCCAAAGTCCCTAGTTAAGTCTGCCTTCTCATTTCCACCTTTCAGTGTCTTCCTATGTTTGTCTGTTGTTATGTTCAGGGTTTTAGTTTTAAGTGGAAGAACCTGGGAGAAATGGGCTACTTCATCTTCTTGGAAGCAGAGGTCTGGAGGCCTATGGATGTTACAAAGTACTGCTGACTGTAAATTAAAATTTGATGATATACACCTTGCCCTTTCAGAATTATTCTGCTAGATGATGTGGCTTCCCAAAGTAGCTACAATTTGATTTTCATACTTCTAAAAGTCAAGTGTTTTGCCGGAGTTGAAATTTAAAGATAAGCAAGAGATGAGGCTAAGATGATCTATGTGGTAACAGATTAAAGTTGGAAACATCAATATACATTCATGTTTAGCTTAATATTGCTTCATATTACCTTAATACACATGGTTATGTAGAGAGATACTTATAGACATGTGCATATACATGGATAATGTACACACATGTTACCTCTTTGCTCTGTCAGCTGAGGAGATCTAGAAACAATGACATCCGGGCAGCAATCAGCACACCCCACACCCAGACCCTGCTGTCTAATACTGTGCTCCACTAAAAAGACCTGGTTATCCTTGAAGAAGTAGCTGATTCTAGGACTGGGGCAGTAAATATACAAGGTTTATATACAAGACCATCTTATAGTGTCAGAAAGTAAGGAAGTTCCAAAAAAATATATAGGATGGGGATACCTCAGAGTGGCACACGAGCCACTGAACTGAAAAGAGTTCACAAGGGTCAGGACTAGAGCAATTTGAGGAACAAAGTAACTAACGTAGAATTAGAGTATAACCCAAAGTATAAAATAAAAATCCATGAGTTCTTCTGATATAAATAAATGATTGGATACGTAAATAAATGCGGGAGAATAGATAAATCTCCAGTGCAAAAGAATTCCAAATAGTTTATGTAGTACTCCATCTTAAGCATAACTCTCCATTCCTTAGTTGTGGGCTGAGCATATTGACTTCCTTCCAAAAAGTACAATATGGAGAAGGGAAAACACTAATTTTACAATGGAGAAACCTGAAAAACACTACCTCAGCCTGGTGATCAAGGTCGACCTCAGCATTCATAATGCATATTGATACTTTGTACACTTGATGTGATCTGACAAAATAACCCTTCTACTCTTGTGGTCTTCCTCCCCAAAACACATAATCCCAATATTATCATGAAAAATGCATCAAACAAATTCTAGTAGTGGGCATCCTACGCAAACCTAACTACTCAAAATTGCCAACGTCATGCAAGGAAAATCTGAGAAGCTATCAAACCCAAGAGGAGCCTAAGGAAACATGGCAACTAAATGTAATGTGATGTTTTGGACGAAATCCTGGAATAGAAAAAGGACATTAGGTAAAAACTAAGGAACTGGACTAATGTATGGACTATAGTAAACAATAATGTATCAATATTTGTTCACTGATTGTAACAATGGAACATACTAATATAAGTTGATCATCATAGAGGGAAATGGGTATAGTGTATATGGAAACACTTTATACTATCTTCTCAATTTTTCTGTAAAATTAAAACACTTCTAAAAAATAAAGTCTATAAAAACGTTGTGTTTTCTTGTTTTATGATTATGTGCCTGTATGTCCTAATAAATATGCAAATTTGCTTTGCCTTCCTTGATACTGATATTAAAGAAAATACTAAGTAACTCTGAAAGAATTTGTAACTCCAATTTAACAAGCAATAATTCTTGGTATTAACTTTTTAGGAGAACCCACTGAATAAATCAAAGCAAATTGTCTTTAAAGGCTGAATTTCTTTTCAGTGTTTCATCTTTTATATGATTAATGCATACCACAAGCATGGTTCTGTTTCAAAGGGCAGAAAACATTGATTGTAGGCCATGTCTAAACTACAGTGAAATATTAATAGATGATGCTATAACAACTTTAATGTATTTTATGTTTTCAAAATGATGAATTGTTATTTCAGTCAATAAAGTATTCACTTGTATATATTTCCTACCCACCTTTCCCCAGAACACCCACAAGGAAATGATACTATCATCTGATATTAGGTTCATCAATTTAAATGGGAGTGTTTGGTAGCTGTGGTTGCCAACGGTACTGGAACGTGTGATACTTTTACAAATCCTCTCCATGGCAAAATCTGATCTTCACAAGGTAAATCACAGTAGGTGCCTAAAGCCAAATGACAGAGAGTTTTGTAGCTAGATTACCAAGCATTTTACTTAGAGGCACAATAGAATGCAGAAAAGGCCATTTCTCCGTCTTTTTCTGCTCAAAGGTCACTCACCATCTCAGAAGTTTTCCATAAATTTAGACTATATAATGTCACTTAATGTGAATGTAGCTCAACATTCTGTTTTAGTACAGCTAATCTCACATTATTTTATTGGTCCTAAATATGTAAATCATCAGCAAATTTTTGTACTTAACTTTTTTTTTTTTGATGTGGACCACTTTTTAAAGTCTTTATTGAATTTGTTACAATACTGCTTCTGTTTTATGTTCTGGCTTTTGGCTGCGAGGCATGTGGGACCATAGCTCCCCGACTAGGGATTGAACCCACACCCCCTGCATTGGAAGGTGAAGTCTTAACCACTGGACCGCCAGGGAAGTCCCTGTACTTAACTTCTAAAAATAATTAAAATAAGCTATTCAACACATTTTTCCTAAAAAAAAAAAAAAACAAGCAATTCTTCTTAGGCTGGCGCTGGGCACATACATGACTTTGCCATTTTTTCCATGGATTATTTTCTTATCTGTTCTACTGTGTCACATTTGTTCTACCTTCTCAAAAAGAAGCATTTAAAAATTCATCTACGCGTTCAAGCATTCATACATTTATTAAATAAATCTACTGAACACCTACATACGGCACAGAAAAAGAGGCAGAAAACTAATCTGGGTTGCACAGAAAGTAATGAACTCAGTTAAAATTTTTGGTGAAAACAGGTGTTACTCAATCTACTGGAAATTACATTTCATTATGGGGACTCACAGACTCAAGGAAAACCAAGACCGAAATAATAATAAAGTAATAAAAGCACTAGCCATTTACTGAGTGCCTGCTTTTACCTGACTCTGAAACTCTAAAATCATTACGGATGTTTTGAGGATTGTCTGATATAATTATAATTTCTATTTTACAGATGAAAACAACAAGGTTCAGAGACATTAGGTTACTTGCCTAAAGTGAAGTGGCCCAGAAACTACAGAACTGGAAATTGAACCTTAGATTTCATAATGCCAAAATCTGTGCTTTTAATCACCAAGTGTGTGTGTGTGTGTGTGTGTGTGTGTGTGTGTGTGTGTGTGTGTGAGAGAGAGACAGAGAGAGACAGAGAGAGACAGAGAGAGACAGAGAGAGAATGTGTTTAATAGAGAACTTCCGAGAAATGGCAAGAAAACTGCCAGGTATCCATAAAAGAATAAATTAGGAGCTTCTTACTATACAAGTAATTGTTAATCTTATGGCTGAACTAAGGATCTCTCACTTTTGAACTAAGAAATCAAAAGCTTCCAGAAGTTGAGTCTAAATTTTACACTTACATAAGATACTTCATACAGAATGCTAAAGTATACTAACTAAAGAGCTCTGAAAATACTGGAAGCATTCATACTAGTATGATTTCATAATGTGGATAATAGAGGATTTAAGAAATTGGCAGATGCAACTGCAGACTCATTTGTTATCATTTCTGTGAAGGGCAAGATAAATCAATAAAATGAGAAAAATGAAAAAAGAATGGCTAGCAATTTTAGGTAGTTTGCTTCATCTCCATACTAGGAAAGACTAAGCAAAAAAAAAAAAATTCTCGAAATTTTATTTTGAAAGCACCTACAAGTGTATATGGTCTTTTTATACCAAATAACTTGGAATTATGAACTGTCAAATAAGTCTAATCTTCTCTGATGATAAAATTGCTGACTTTATTTGAAACTATGAAATGAAAAATGAGGTAAGAGTCAGAAATTCTTAAGAAAAGGAGTAGACAAAACAAAATTATAAGAGTTATGTTAAAAAATATTTTGAAACAAACATAAAATCCCCATTACTGGTACAGAGCTTTTAAAACTTTATTTTGGTTTTAAGTTTTAATAAATATTGATATGTTTACATAATTACTGTCACAAGGAAGACACAATTTTAGGTCAGCTTTCTTCATTCTTTCTTTATTAAGCATTATTTTATTTTGCTCCATCATCGTGTAATTATAATATAGTAACTGTGTCACTTTCTACTAAGTGGATATAATTTCCTAAACTGTTTTCCTATTGTTAACAATTAAAGGTGTTTCCAATTTTTTGTTATTACAAATGACATGACAATGAGCATCTTTATATAATAATTTTCTGGATTATAAATTATTTATCGGCATAAGCTTCCAGAATTAGAGTTAACGTGTAAAAAGCTATTAACATTTTTATCTTGCTAGACATTGCCAAATTACTTGTCAAAAGATGGAACCAAATTATATTGCAAAAATCTCTGCCAACAGAAAACATTATACACAATTTTTGATTTTGCTAAATTAATAAGTTGGAAACCTATGTTCCATTTCTTTGAATTCTTTGATAACAGAGTGCTGCTGGAGGCTGGGAGGGCAGCCATGTCCATGAAGGCTCCCCAGAGTTGGAGCGGGGAAGTGGAAAACGGTAAACAAAAATACTAATTGTATTTTCCCTCGATTGTTATCTCTCATTCTTTTCTGCCTCTGTGTAACTTATATCCAGGTAGCCGGAGAAAACTCATGTGGCAGGGAAAATTGGTATTCCAATAAATTGATAATCACCAACTCCAAATGGATTTTCGAGACTGGAAATATTGCTCTGACTTACAGTAAGTTCTTTCTAATTCTCCTTAAGGACTATTTTCTTAGAAGCTTTCCCTACCCTCCTCAAATTTTCCTCCATCCTCTCTACTTCCTTCACTCTGAGCTGGTGAGGCGCTTCCTAACTCATTAGGAACACAGAAGTCAGTAAATAGTCCACTGCCAAATCCGTTAATTCATTAGCATTTGCATTGATCTTTGTATTCCCTTTCACTACAGGAGTTCAAGTTCAAAGGCCACGTGCACTACAGATAGCATTTCATTTTCTCTCATCTTCTCAAGTACTTCACAGCACTGCATTTTCTACAACCCATTCTACTCCTTATGCATGATTCTTGCCAAAATTCAACCTCATTCTAGACTAGTAACTCCAACTTAAAATGTTGAAAACTGTACGTGTAACACGAAAGCCTCCCTCCTCCTCTAATCCCTGCATATCTTCTTTAGCCAATTCATGTCTGAACTTTTCAAAATTGTTATCATCATATATTGTTTCCATTTCCTCACGTCCCACTTACTCTATAATTTACATCCACCTGACTTCTCTCACCGTAATCTCTCTGCCCACTGTCCTGAAATTTTACTTATGAAGGTCACCAGGGGTCTCCATGTCAGTATAGCCAATGAATAGTTTTTGTCCTATTTCTAGGCTCTTTCCTTCTTTAAAAAAGAAAAAGAAATACAAAAACCATGTTTTTTCCTCTATGCTTTCACACTCTCATCATCTTCTGTCCTGGTATATTTTACTGGCTTTCTGTGTTTAATCTGATTTCTAATATTCTATGAGTTTCCTTTATCTTCAGTGGAATAAACCACTATATGAAGGATTATTCTCAACAGTTAGTTCTCATAACAGTACTAGTAGCAGCAGTCAATACTTGTATAATGCTTATCAGGTGCCAGACACTATTCTAAGACACTGTTTAAATACATATATATAGACACACACACACACACACACACACACACATATGTAAAGTTCTCCTCCTCATAGGCGTATGAAATAAGCCGATTATTATACCCATGTTACAAATGAGAAAACTGAGGCAATGAGAGGCCAAGGTCACATGGTCAGTACTTGGTGAAGCCCCGCCTGAGTTAATGCTGGAACTTTAGAGTAGACAAGTTAAATAATGTCTCACAGACTGGCCTTAAAAGTGAGCAACATTTAATCAATGACTTGTGAAAGTATCAGAAAAAAAGGGAACATTTTAAATTGAATGGGATCTACTAAGTCACGTATCAGTAACTAAGAATGACTCTTATTGAATGAAATTATTTTTCATTATTCTTTTGAAGGAAGAATATTCTTGTGTTAGTGTTTCACAGTTTTTTTTTATTCACGTATTTATTCTTTATTAGACACACATTTCCTACACACCTATGTGCCAGTGTGTGCTGCAAGCCTTGGAAGATTCAGTGGTGAGCAAAAAGTTACAAAGTCCCTGCTCTTAAGCAAATGTCCAGTGGTGGAGGAAGACAGAGTAAACATGTAAATAAATGTTGTACGGTGACAGAAATACGACTGGACAAAGGGATGGAGAGGCACTGAGGAGGCAGGTCTCTTTGGTCAAGATAGCAGTGGTGGCGTTTGAATCGAGACCTTAACGATAAGAGGGAAATTGGTCTGGGTACATGGATTAGCCAATCTAAAGCTGGGAGAGCAAGAAGTAGAGCTTGTTGCATCTGAGGGACTGAAAAAGACAACTGTGCCTCGAACCCCATGAAGGTCAGGGAAAGATGTAGTAAGTGACCAGAGCACATGGTCTCTGTGAGCCTGGCTAAGTAGTTGAAAATTTAATCTCTTTACAATAGATAGCCTTTAGAGGTTAGAAGCAGTGCAATAATAGCGTCTGATTTGTGCTTTTTAAAAGACTACTTTGACTGTTGAGCGTCCTACAAAAGCAAAATACTTGTGTCTCTATGAAGCGCAGATAGTAAATTTTAAAAAGCCCAATGAGCTCATAAGCAGTTGGTTTACTAACTGTAATCATTTATCTTAACTAGACTTCATTAATATAAGCTTGGTGACCTTGGGGTCCTGGGACATATTAGATCTGGGCAACCCAACTATTTTCAAATAGTGTGATTTGAAAAATTCTTGAAATTGTTGGGGTTCAGGAAGATTATTTTATTGCTGGGGCTGGATGGGAAGTTTAGAATAAGAAAAGAAAGTATGATGGCTGGCTTCCATCTATTCTCCCTTTCTCTGGGAGAAATGATGGTGGGGTGACTACTTTGCTGTTGACCCAATGCTTAAATTTCAGAGCTGGTTCAATCCAGTAAATATGTGCTGAACAACTATTATATGTTAGGCACCTAGCTGGAACTGGGAATATAAAGAGAATAATTAATAATAAAAGCAGGTATTACTAACAAGAGACAGGCACTGTGCTAATGCTTAACATGCACCATCTCAAGTTACATTAATTTACACACTAACCATATGAGGTAGATGCATTTATTATACCATTTTCCGGGTGAGAAATCTAATCCCTTTAAGGGGCTTAAGTTACTTCTCCAAGGTTACACAGCTAGTTAGGGGCATAGGCAGTATTTGGACTCAGGTCTGGTATCAGCACCAATTCTCTTAGCCATTATGCTCTCTAAGGACCTTACTTGAGAAGTTCAGGATTATACATATAGGGGTACAACCAACCCTAAGACCATCTGGCAAAACTGGCTGCTTGAGAAGTCCTGGATTTATGTAAGATGCTCTTGGAATGCAGAAGATCGTGAAGGAGGGTCCCCAAAACACACTCTCTATACTAAGGGGCGACAGAAGAGAGAAAGAATTAGCCTACAGCAGCATGATATTGAGGACCAAGAAACAGTGTTTCTCTCTTTTGTGAACAGTTATTAAATTATTTCTACTTCAGAATATCAGAAAGGAATCACAGGACTATGGACAGTTTGCTGAGCCACCCTATCTATCTTAGCGTGAATCCTGGCAGGTGTAGAGCTCATAGTATGACCCTGGCACCTAAGTGTAGTTAAGTAAGCTTTCATTTTTCTTCAGCCTTAAAGCAAAGCAGCTTTCTGATAGGTATAATTTAGGAAAGTCTTCCAAGAAAATAGTTAAAGTCCACTTTAAATATCTCAGAGAAAAGCAATTTTGCAAAAGATCAATCAACAAAAGCAAGGCCAAACACACCAATTATTTCGTGAGACTTGTATTGTTATGTCATTGCTCATGTTGTTTCTTTATGCATTTAACTGGAAGAAGGCTTTTAATGTTCAACAATTCTCAAAGAGATAAAGACCCACACTGATGTGTCAGAAAGAGCTTTGCCCTGGAATTAGATCAGTTTAGGTTTGGCTGCTTACTAGAATTAGGTAACATTCTTAATCTTTCTGAGCCTGTTTCCTATCTGCAAATAGGGATAACACTATCTATTACAGAGGGATGTGGTTAAATTAAATGACACATGTCAGTGAAATATATCCTTCCAGACTGAGAACATACCTAGTAAATGTTAAGTGATCTGCAAATATTCTGCTTCCTTGAAATGGATGAAACCTGTTATCATGATTTTAACCAATGGTCTAAATATCAAGACAATATTTAGTTAAAAGTTATATTTGTTCTTTCACTGTCCATCTGCATTTTAACATATTCTAACATATTCTCCTCGATAAATTGTGTCAATATTAGTAACATTTGTCATTTCAGCTATTACTGTTCACATGTTTAAAATATTTCAATGTGATATAAGCCATTACGCAAAGGGATGCCTAGCTGGCTTTGTCAAAGATTTATTTTAAGTAAAAATGAAAGACTCATTTTCACCAAGTTTTATTGAACAGTGTATTCATTAACTGTATGAACTTTCTGGCCAACCCAATACAGGAGCCAAGACATGGAAACAACCTCAGTGTTTTTTTGTGGATGAATGGATGAAGAAAATGGGATGCATACAACCTACTATTATTCAGCCGTGATAAAGAAGGAAACCTGCCTATTTGTGACCACATGGGTGGATTTGGGGGGCATTATGCTAAATGAAATGTCAGACAGAGAAAGATAAATACTTTATGATCTCATATGTGAAATCTAAAATACTGAACTCATGATAGAATGGAATGACGGTTGCCAGAGCTGGCGGTTGGAGGTGAGGAAAATGAGGGAAGACGATCAAAAGGTAGAAACTTCTAGTTATAAGACAAGGGAGTAATGGTGATGTAATGTACAGCTCGGTCGCTACAGTTAACAATACCGTATTTTATGTTTGAAAGTTGCTAAGAGAGTACATCTTGAAAGTTCTCATCACAAAGATAACATTTGTAATTATGTGAATTAAGGTTAACTAAACTTATTGTGGTAATCATTTCACACACTATATATATACCAATCATCACATTGTACACCTTGGACAGATACAATATTATATATCAATTAAGGTAAATTTCCGTCTGGCCTGTCATTTTCCAAAGGCCACTCAAGGTCAGGGGACAGAACGCCTCCTCTCCAAGTGTCCTGCCAGCCCACCCACTCAAGATCAGAGGGACAAAATGCCTAACTAAAACAAAACAAAACAGAAACACAAAAAAACTGGAGAGAGGGAGGAAAGGGTGCCCTGAAAAAAAAAAAAAAAAAAACTAAGCACGTTGACAGCGCTAAGAATAAACTACCAGGAAAAAGAAACCCTACATGTCAGATCCTAAAGTACAGAAGGGCAAGCCCGCCGGCAGTCCAGGCCCGGGGGGACCGGGGTCCCCAGCCCTGCAGAGCCAACCGCAGACCGGCTCAGGCGCCCCTCGGAAGCGCGGGGTCCCCGCGGCCGAGTCGACGCCCCCGGCCGGCGCCGGCTCCCCTCTGCCCACCCTGCGCGCGGGGGCTGGAAACTGCCGCGGAGAACCACGGCGGGGCGGGAAGGGGGGCTCCAAAGAGGGTCTGGCGACTCGAGTCGCTCCGTTTCTCGGTGGGCTCAGCGCGCGCCGTGGGGGAAGAGGGGCGGGGGTCCGGGAGGAGGGGTGGGGGTCCGGGAGGAGGGGACGGGCGGCACTTACGTAGACCGGCAGCGGCCACGGGTAGACGGCGGGCTCGGTCCCCAAGAGCGACTCCAGCCTCAGCTCCAGCTTCTCCCCCATGTCTTCGCGCGCGGTCCCCGCACCGCGCTAGTCTGGCGCTTGGGGGAGGGCCGCGGCGCCGCCGGCGGGGGCGGGGCAGACGGGCAGGCGGGCGGCTGAAGGGACGGGGCCTGGCCTGGGCCTCAGCTGCCGCCGCCGCGCTCCCGTCCGGGCCCCGGCTCCCTCTTTGTGGTCACAGGCCCGGGGCCCGCAGCGCTGCTGCGAACTCGGGCCGGCGTGAGGCGAGCACAGTGAGCCGGGGGCCGCACTGAAACACTCCCGGCGCGCGCGACCGCCTCCTGGACTCGCACGCTCCCACGCACGCACGCTCCCACGCACGCACAATCCCACGCACGCACGCTCCCACGCACGCACGCACGTACGCACGTCATCGGCTGCCCCTGGCCACACCCACCGGCCCGAAGTTGGGATCCGGCCAAACCTCTCAGGGCCAGTGGCGGCGGGTTCGACTCCTGACCTCGACATACCGTAACACACACACACACACACACAGACACACACACAGACACACACACACACACACACACACACACACACACCCCACACACACACACAGTAATAAGACTATAATTCCTATTAAATATGACAGCTGGAATCCTGGCTTCTGTTCACAAAAATGCCGTGTATTTAGCCTATGCTAGGCACCAGACCGCGGACGCTCAGTACTGGCAAAAAAGGAAATGCCCTGCCCTCATAGCACTGCCATTTTAATTGGAAGAGTAGTGACAATGGTCAAGGGAGAAAATAAAGTGTCATCATCGCCACGGGGATGGTTAATCTCATGTGCGCACTGCGTGGGGCCCCGGCAACCACAAACATTATTCCAGATGTGGCCAGGAAGGTATTCTTCAGAAGAGATTAACACTGAAATTGGTCCACTTTGCGTAAAGGAGATTGTCAATGCCGCGGCGTGGGTGGGCCTCGTCCATCAGTTGAAGGACTGGAGAGAAAAATGAGGTGCCCTAGAAAGAGGGAAGTGTTCCTCCAATGGACTTGGCACATCAGCTCTTCCCTGTGTCTCCAGCCCAGAGTCCTGCCCTGACTTGCCTGCCTCACGGTCACAAGAGTCAACTCCTTAAAACGAAACTATATATGTAAAAATATTGAATATATACAAGCCTATTAATTTGTATATGTGTGTATAGATATTATATATATATGTATACACATATGTTTATATGTGCATGCGTTTGTAGTCTATGTGTAAGTACTATATACAGTATACATACAAGCCTATATATTTGTGTGTATATATTGTATACATGTATGTATGTGTATATATACAGTATACATATTATGAAGGTGAACATGCTGTATATATACACACACCCATGTATTGATATATGGGTGTGTATGTGTACAGTATATGTACACTGTATGTATGTATGTATACAGTGTATATTGATATATAGGTGTGTATATATGTTGTATACCTGTATGTGTATAGGTATTATATGTGTATATGTATGTACTATATATATACACACTTGCGTGTGTACTTATATGTGTATGTACATGCACATATTTACATATAGGTGTGTGTGTATGCATGGTATATATGTATGTGTATGTATCCTATATATGATATGTGTATGTATATATACGACGAATTTATAGATGCAGTACATATATATTTTTATTCTACATGCTTTTATATGTAGGTGTATATGTGTCTATATGTATGTACGTGTATGTATTGCATATATTATATGTGTATGTATGTATACTGTATATATACACACCTAAATATCTTTGTATGTGTGTATATATGTAGGATATAGACGTACCTAGGTGTGTATATTGCATATCTTATACGTATGTGTACATACTGTATATATACACAAACTATGCATTTCATATGTGTGTATGTATAGTGTATATGTATGTGTCTATTGTATATATTATGCGTATATGTGTGTAGACATACTGTATATATACAAACTATGCATTATATATATATGTGTGTACATATGTATTTGCGTATTGCATATACTATATGTGTATATGTCTGTATGCGTACTGCATATATACACAGCTGTATATTTTTGTATGCGTGTACATATGTACGTGTGTGTGTATATACACACACACCCTATGGATTCCGTTTGTCTGGAGAACCCTCACTGATACGGACACTTATGACAATTGAGCACCTGCTCTTTGCCAGCCAGGGAGCCAAACGCTTGTCCTTTCTGTGTCTCCCTTAAGTGTCACAAGTCCCGGGAGGGAAGGTGATGCCGCTCCTACCAGTTGAGGTGCCTCAGGGTCAGAGAGGTGCACAGGGTGGGGGGCTGGAGCCTGGTGGAGCCCAGGTGGAGTTCTAGCAGCAGTACAGCCTAGCAGTCCCACTTCCCCGGGTGCCTCTCACAAAGATGCCGAGGGAGAGACGGGGTCTGAAGGAGGGGATGAGGAGGCTTCCGTGGCTCTGCAAGCCTAGACCAAGGCTGACTCGTCAAGGGTGTTAGAGGTCAGGACTCTGGTTACCTTGGGGATGGGGTTACACAGAGCCATTCCCATTCTGAAAAAGTATCCATTCTGCTCTTGTTTGTATGTTTACCCCCCTCCCCCAAATCTTTTAAAAACAGATTATCTTGGTTGCTGGGAGCACACAAGGGGAAGTTGTGTGTGAGGGGGTGTGATCCAGGGGACAGGGAGGATAAGCCCCCCACTCGTAGGGCCAGGAGTGGCTCAGCTTTGTGAGCTAAGGATGGCCCGCGAGGTCCCAGAGAGAAGGGTCCCTGCTCCGTCCCTGCTCCGTGCACCCCATTCCCAGCCTGAGAAGTCCGGAGCCCACCCCCCTCCCCCCCAACACACACACCAGGGAGGAGAGCCAGTCACCCTGGCTCCCAGGCTCCGGCTCCAAGGCTCCCGGCACTAGGAGCTATTTTCAGCTTTCATGCCCTAGGACACGGCCAGAGCTAGTGTCTCCGGAAACTCTCTGTCTGTCTCTCGCCCGCCCGCCATCCCTCCCTCCCTCCTCCGCCTCTTCCCCTCCCGCTCCAGCTGTCCTGCCCTCCACCCTGCATTTCTACACAGGATGGCTCACAGACAGCTGCTCCCCGTGCCCACCCGCCACCATTCGATGGATGTCAAAGCAAGCCCTGGGGACTTCCCTGGAGGTCCAGCGATTAAGACTCTGAGCTTCCACTGCAAGGGGTGCGGGTTCGATCCCTGGTCAGGGAAATAAGATCCCACATGTCGCCCGGCACGGCCAAAGAAATAAATGAATAAAAAATAAAGTTATAGTGATCAAACAGCCCTAGCGGTGCAAGGATGGGACGTATAGCTCTATGGTAGAGAATAAAGGTCCAGAAACAGATAGATGAACACTTGATAGGACAGAAAGTGGGGAAATTAAGGAGTTTTCAATAAATGGCATTAGGACAATTGCATATCCATGTGGGAAAATGTAAATTAGAAAAAAAGAAAAAAAGCAAGCCCTGGTCAGGTGTGACCTTGGGCCCAGGGCCATTGGCACACGTTGTCGTGTGGGATGTTCTTCCTTAGACTCCTCCCTCCCTCCTGTGTCACTGTCACTTCCTCCAGAACCTTCCTGGACTCCCCTACACAAGCTCGGGGTGTGCCCTCACCCGCCCACCCTGGATCACCGGAATTCCAATCCCGGCCCACCCTTCCCCGCCAGGTAAAGAACTGGGCCTGGTCAATAAGACCGTAGAGGTCCTTGGCCATTGCTATTGCAGTTGCAATTGTTACTGTGTTTACACAGGGTGACCAACACCCGCCCCCAGTTTGCCCAGGACCGCTCAGGTTTGAGCGCTGGAACTGTGGGGAAACCCTCATTTCCGGGGAACCCCAGAAGACTGGTCAGCCTATTTAGGATGGATCTTTCACTTGATATCCCAACCCCCGAGAGTCAGAAAGGGAATCTTCCCCCTCCTTCCATGGTAACCTTCATTCATTCATCCACTCATCCCTTTATTCAACTCCTTTATTCAGCAAGTATTTAGGAAGCATCTACTACATAGCAGACACTCTTCTAGGTGCTGGGGACAGTAAACTGAGAAGGTGTGATTTGTTACACGGGGATGATGTCTCGGAGACCACTGCAGGGCATGGGAGGTGGGAGAGGGAAGGGGCAGTTGTAAATGCAGGCTCTGACGGGACTGGGGCGGACCCTGCCCTAAGCCAGGCTGGTTGCTTCAACACAGCTGTCCTCACCCAGGGCCATCCTGCTTCCGCCTCACCCAGTTCTTCGGTGATGTCTGGGGAAAATCTGTGGTTGTCACAACTGGGGGGGAAGGGGCCCCTGGAATCAAATGGGTGGGGACAGGGATGCTGCTGAACCCCACACAGTGCCCAGGAGGGGCCCCCAGCAGAGAATGACCCGCCCCAAATAACCCCAGTGCCATGGGGGAGAGCCTGCACTAATATTATTCAGACCCGCTGGTGCCCCTAGATTCCTGCACAGGCTGGGACTCTAACCGGGTCACCTCTGTATCCCGAGGTGACCTAGAGTGGGGCAGCCAGGAGGGCTGAGTATCAGGGATGAAATGACAAATCTCCGTGCCCACTCTCCCCGCCGCACCCCAGGGTCGATGGCCTCTATCTCCTCCCTGTGCAGGTAGCTTTTCCCTGAGCCATTTCTTCTTGTCAAGGTCCCTGTCGCAGGTTGTGTTCCCCGAAGATGACGTTGAGAGCAAGCAGTGGAGTGCAGGTGGTTGATGTGAGACGTGCAGAGAACAGATACAGCTGCCATAGGGTCCCGCAATTCCACTCCTGGGCATAGATCTGGAGAAAACTCTAATTCAAAAATATACATACACCCCTGGGATTTCCCTGGTGGTCTAGTGGTTAAGACTCTGTGCTTCCGGTGCAGGCAGCATGGGTTCCATCTCTGGCCAGGGAACTAAGATCCCACATACTGTGTGACAAAAAAATAAAGAAAGAGAGAAAGAAAGAAAAAGAAAGAAAGAAAAGAAAGAAAGAAAGAAAGAAAGAAAGAAAGAAAGAAAGAAAGAAAGAAAGAAAGAAAGAAAGAAAAGATACATGCACCCCAATGTTCATTGCATCACTATTTATAATAGGCAAGATGTGGAAGCTACCTAAATGTCCACTGATGGATGAATGGATAAAGAAGATGTGGTACATATATACAATGGAATATATTCAGCCATAAAAAGAATGAAATAATGCTATTTGCAGCAACGTCGTGGATGGACCTAGAGATCATCATACTAAGTGAAGTAAGTCAGCAGGGAAAGACACATATATGATCTCTCTTATATGTGAAATCCAAAATACGACACAAATGAACTTGTCTACGAAACAAAAAGAGACTCACAGACATAGAGAACAGACTTGTGGTTGCCAAGGGGGAGAAAGAGGGAGGGAGGGTTGGATTGGGAGTTTGGGGTTAGCAGAGGCAAACTATTAAATATAGGATGGATAAGCTACAAGGTCCTACTGTCTAGCACAGGGAACTATATTCAATATCCTGTGATAAGCCATAATGGAAAAGAAAAAGAGTTTTATTTATAGGTTCCATCCCTAACTGAGCTGGCCCATCCCCTCCCATGGTTCTAAGTGCAGCCCGAGGCTGCAGACTTCCCACCGTGGTCTTCAGCTCCAGAGCAAGCCACCTGCAAACCAGCCACATCTTCCCAGGGGCTGGCAACTCTCCTTTGCTACTGATTCCAAGACACATCCAGATAGCACAAATGTGACCATGAAAACAAACTCAGGCATGTTCAAATCAGGGAAATAACATTCTTATCTCTGTTTAGTAGTTGCTTAATTTTAGAATAGCTTAGAGTTACAAAAAAGTTGCAAAGATCTGTACAGAGTGTGCAGAGTGCTGTGGACCCCCGACCCAGTACCCCTATTTCCAACACGTTAGTACTTTGGTACGTTAGTACGACATGCTTATCCAACTAAGGAACCGAGATGGATACGTTATTATTAACTGAAGTCCACACTTTACTAGAATTTCCCTAGCTTTCCCCTAACATCCTTTTTCTGTCCCAGTCTCCTCTGGGCTGTGACATTTCTCAGACGTCCCTGGGTTTTGATACCTTGAAAGTTTTGAGGAGGACTGGTCAGGTATTTTGTCCCTCAATTTGTTTGTCTGTTGGTTTTCTGATGTTTTTCTTATGGTTGGGCTGGAATTACGGGGTTTGGGGCAGAAGATCCAGACACAGATAAAAATGTCATTCTCCTCAGGTCACATCATCAAGGATACACACCATCAAGGATACACACATCAAGGATACACCCCATCAACGGGACTTGTGACAAACAATTTTACCCTTGATCACCTGGCCGGTATCGTGTTTTTTTTTTTTTTTTTTTTTGCTGCGTTGGGTCTTCATTGCTGCACACGGGCTTTCTCTAGTTGCGGCGAGCAGGGGCTCCTCTTTGTTGCGGGCACGTGCTTCTCATTACAGTGGCTTCTTTTGTTTCGGAGCACGGGCTCTAGCTGTGCGGGCTTCTGTAGTTGTGGCATGGGGGCTCAGTAGTTGTGGCTCCCAGGATCTAGAGCGCAGGCTCAATAGTTGTGGCCCACGGGCTTAGTTGATCTGCGGCACATGGGATCTTCCCGGACCGGGGCTCGGACCCGTGTCCCCTGCATTGGCAGGTGGATCCTTTTTTTGTTTTCTTTGTTCCTTTTGGAACCAAAACTTTAATCCCAAGGAGTCTCACAAAACATATTACAAATGACAGCATGAAAAAAAAAACTGCACAGTAACTCAAAGTTCAGCTCTACAATATACTCTTCATCTGGCAAGACATTGGTATCTTGATCATCTCAACTTCCAAAAAACATTACAAAGAGCTATGTATTCATGTACGGCAATCACAGAGGGGACTTATGACCTAACTCAAAGGAAAACTAACTTCCTTGAAACTTCTTAGATTCTAAACTCACTGGACAACCTCTTGTCCAGTGTGAAGACTAGTGGAATTCTTAAACCTCTAATCTAGGGTAAGGGTGCAGCTTTCACTTGTACCTGCTGGCTTGTGTTCACAGCACCTTTTAAAGACTGCTTGCTTAACTACAGCTGCATACCATATCCCAGCTACAGAAAGTCTCTTCAATGTTTGCCAGTGTTGTTTCCATAATAATAAACATCACACTTTAGGTGGGCAGGAGTTAGAGTTTTATTCTCAGTCTAGGCAAGACCAAAAATTCAAAGCAAATTCAATTTTGCTTAAGAGAACATTGTAAAGAAACAATTCTTCATATTACATGCCTCATATGACCCATTTCAAACCATAGAGAATGACACCTTTATGTGTCACTGTCCCAAGAGACAAACAAATGTGAACAGCTAAAACATTTAAAAAGTGCATCAAGCTTCGGAAGTCTCAAACGAAACTTGAATTTTCTGTACATACTCCTGTCAAATGAAGTTATTTCCTGTGCACCACTCCTCTTGCAAAGTGGTCTGCTATTTCCTTTCATTTGACCTGGATCGGCTAGGAGACCTAGAGAAAGATCGGGACGGCTTGCGATTTCTCTCCTGGGACAGTGATCTCTCTCTTCTCCTGTATCTACTAAAGGGACCTGCTCTGGCTGCGGGAGAAGCTTCTCCGTCTTGGACATCTGTGGTGAGGGGGAGGACTCCTCCTCCGATAATCATCTCGAGGGCGACGACCCCAAGAAGGAGGCGGCCACGATCTCGACTTCTCCTTTCCCCATTGGACAGGTCCACTCTTACTCGGCAGCCACAGAGTGTTCTCCCGTCTAGTTCTCAGACAGCATCCGCTGCATCTCGGGGATCTTCATTTTCAACAAGAGCGAAGCCGGGAGGGTTTTTAGCAACCCACACACTTCGGAGTGGTCCATAATATCCTAAAGCTCGTTCGAATTCACTCTTGTTACCACTGTTTCCAAGATTCCTTACATAAATGTTACAGTCCAACGGACAGGAATCCCGATGCAAGACCCTCCTGGCTCCTGGGTTTCATGGGCCACAGGGTGATCCCGGGCCTCTAGAATCTCGCAGCTGAATCGGCTCGCACAAGCTGTCCTGTGGGGATGCTTTTCCCCCTATGTGTCCAGCCCGGGGCCCTGCTGTCTAGGCCCGACCTCCAGGGTGACAGGGTGAACCCCAGGTCCCTGGAGCAAACACTCAGAGCCCTGGTGACCAGACTCAGGGGGCTGGGGCGGCAGCTGGACATGTGTGGCCACCCTGGTGGTGTTTCGCCCCATCTGCAGTTCCAGTTCCAGCTGAGAAAGAGCCTCGCTGTGTTATTTTCTCCTGGTTGTGTAAGGATCCCCGGTGTCATTTGACAGAAATGTACATGGTGTGTTCTTTCTCTCTTTTCTCCCTGCTTCCTCTCGTCCCTCTCCCTCTCCCTCTCTCCCTCTCCCTCTGTCCCCCCCCTCCCTCTCCCTCTTTCCTCTGCGTCTCTCTCTTTCCCTCTCTCCCTCCCCCCTTCCCCCCTCCCCATCCCTCTCCCCGTCCCTCTCCCAACTCCCTCTCCACCTCCGTCTCCCCCTCGCTCTCCCACATCCCTCTCCCTCTCCCCTCCCCCTCCCTCTACCTCCTCCGTCTCCCCCGTCTCTCTCCCGCCTCCCCCCTCCCTCTTCCCGCCTCCCCCGTCCCTCTTCCCTGTCCCTCTCTCCCTTCCTCTCTCCCTGTCCCTGTTTCCCTGTTCCGCACGCCCTCCCTCTACCTCTTTCCCTCTCCCTGTCCCTCCACCTCCTTCCCTCTCTGGAGAGGGAAGGAGGTGGAGGGACAGGGAGAGAGAGCAGGATGGGGGGAGAGGGAGAGAGAGGGGGGAGAGGGATAGAGGGAGGGAGCGAAAGACGTCTCTCCCTCCCTCCCTCTATCCCTCCCTCCCTCCCTCCCTCTATCCCTCCCTCCCTCCCTCCCTCCCTCTATCCCTCTCTCCCTCCCTCTATCCCTCTCTCCCTCCCTCTCCCTCTCTCCCTCTCCCTCCCTCCTTCTCCTCCCTCTCCCTCTCCCTCCAACTCTCCCGCTCCCTCCATCTCTCCATCTCCCTCACTCCCTCCCAGAGAGGGAGAGATGGAGAGGCAGAGACAAGGGAGAGGGAGAGAGAGAGAGGGAGAGATGGAGGGAGAGGGAGGGAGAGGAAGAGAGGGAGAGAGATATGGAGAGGAGAGCGAGAGAGAGGGGGGGAGAGGGAGAGGGAAAGAGGTCTCTTCCTCCCTCCCTCTCCCTCCGTCCTCCTTCTCTCCCTCTCCCTCCCTCTCTCCCTGTCCCTGTTTCCCTGTTCCGCCCTCCCTCTCCCTCTTTCCCTCTCCCTCTCCCTCCACCTCCTTCCCTCTCCAGAGACGGAAGGAGGTGGAGGGAGAGGGACAGGGAAAGAGGGACAGGGAGAGCACAAGAGGGAGGGGGGAGAGGGAGGGAGAGGGGGGAAAGGGAGAGAGGAATAGAGAGAGGGAGCGAAGACGTCTCTCCCTCTCTCCCTCCCTCTCTCCTTCTCCTCCCTCTCCCTCTTCCACCAACTCTCCCTCTCCCTCCATGTCTCCATCTCCCTCACTCCTTCCCACATAGGGAGAGATGGAGGGAGAGGCAGAGATAAGGGAGAGGGAGAGAGGGAGAGGGAGAGATGGAGGAAGAGGGAGAGAGGAAGAGAGAGAGGGACAGAGGGAGAGGGAGAGAGAGAGAGGGGGGGGAGAGAGAGAGAGAGGGAGAGCGGGAGAGGGAAAATGGTCTCTTCTTCCCTCCCTCTCCCTCTCTCCTCCGACTCTCCCTCTCTCACCCTCCCTCCGTCTCCCCCTCTCCTTCCCTCGCCCTTTCCCTTCCTCTCTCCCTCTTCCTCCCTCTGTCACTCCCTCTCCCTCCATCTCTCCCTCACCCTCACTCCCTCTCAGAGAGGGAGAGATGGAGGGAGAGGCAGAGACAAGGGAGAGGGAGAGAGGGAGAGAGGGAGAGGGAGACCAGAACAGGGAAACAGGGACAGGAAGAGAGAGAGGGAGAGGGAGAGAGGGAGAGAGGGAGAGAAGGAGGAGAGAGGGAGAGGGAGGGAGGAAGAGACCTCTTTCTCCCTCCCTCTCTCCCTCCCTCTCCCTCCCTCTCTCCCTCCCTCCATCTCTCCCTCTCCCTCTCTCCCTCTGCCTTATCTCTGCCTCTCTGGGAGGGAGTGAGGGAGATGGAGAGACGGAGGGAGAAGGAGAGCTGGAGCGAGAGGGAGAGGGAGGAGAAGGAGGGAGGGAGAGGGAGAGAGGGAGGGAGAGAGGGAGGGAGGGAGAGACATCTTTCGCTCCCTCCATCACTCTCTCCCACTCCCCCCCTCTCCCTCTCCCCCCTCCCTCTCCATCTCTCTCTCCCTCTCCCCCCTCCCTCTCCATCTCTCTCCCTCTCCCCCCTCCCTCTCCATCTCTCTCTCCCTCTCCCCCCTCCCTCTCCATCTCTCTCTCCCTCTCCCCCCTCCCTCTCCATCTCTCTCTCCCTCTCCCTCCACCTCCTTCCCTCTCCAGAGAGGGAAGGAGGTGGAGGGAGAGGGAGAGGGAAAGAGGTAGAGCCAGAGCGTGCGGAACAGGGAAGCAGGGACAGGAATAGAGGAAGGGAGAGAGGGAGAAGGGGAGAGGGAGAGGGAAAGGGGGAGAGGGAGAGGGGGAGGGAAAGAGGGAGAGAGAGAGAGGGACAGGGAGAGAGGGAGGGAGAGAGGCAGGGGGAGACATGGAGGGAGAGGGAGAGGCAGCGAGGTAGAGGGAGAGAGGGAGAAAGGGAGAGAGAGAGGGAGAGCGGTAGAAGTGCTGAGGAGGGGGGCTCCCTCCCCCTCCCACTCCCATCCTTTCCCTACTGCTTTCTCTTTTCTCTGCTTCAACAAACACCAGGCGCCTTTTAGATCAGCCCTGAAGTCAACGTTGATGCTTGGACAGCCTGACCTCCCCGCTGACTTCCAGCCCAGGACCACCGCTGGGAGATGAAGTCTGCGGGGCCCTGGGCGCAGGCTGCACAGGCACCTCCCCTGATGCCCAATCTCTCCCCGTTTACGAGGCAGCCGACACTCCCCTCCCTGACTCCCCAAGATTTGGGGCCTTTTTAGTATGTGTCGATAATGCCATGAGCTATTTAACTCTTCCACGAGGACCCATCTCCCAAAATGCAGTGGTTTTCAGCCTTGGCTGCACTAGAGAACCCCCAGGGAAGGGAGAGACGTCTCTCCCTCCCTCTCTCTTTCTCTCCCTCTGTACTTCTGTCTACCTCTCTCCCTCTCCCTCTCCCTCTGGGGTGATGCCCGATGAGCTCAGAATCGCAGATGGCCCCCCCATCCCCTCTCTGTGGCTTGCATGGGGGATACACCTTCTCACTGTGGCCCGGGCATGGCCTTGACAGTCAGACATCGGGTCCTGCGTGGACACTTGTGTTTGTTCCATAGCGCAGGTGGCTGCAGTCTGTGCTTCTGTAGATGGGGGCTGTGCGTGAGCCCTTCATCTTCCCCGCAGACACCACTGGTGCTCGCTCGGCCTCGCGGGTGATGCGGGGGGCACGGGGGACAGTCTTGTGTCCCCACCTTCTTGGGCTACAGACAGGCCACGCTGGTCCTGTGGTGACTGGGGGCTCCCAGGAGAACCCCACTGCAGACCGGAGAGGTGGCCCCAGAGAAGGTGGCGTACGCCTGGGGCCGGGCCTCATCAGTGAGCCACGGGCCACCTGCAGCAACAGCTGTCTCACCGTCCAGGGGCTGGGTGTTCGGGCGCCGTGGGGTTGAGCCACTGTCTGCACGGCAGCCGTGTTTGTCTTGTTGAGCCCGGGGAGGCCCCTTGGTGGCTCCTGGAAAGACTGGCCGCATTTCTTCCTGCCCTTGGCCTTAGAGCCCATCACGTTCATGCCGTTTCTGGTTCCAAAAGGACCTGTGTTAATAAAGACCACGTGTTAGGACAGCACCAAAGTGTCTAGAAATCCGGGCCAGGAGGAGGAGGGAGGGGGATTGGCTGTGCCCGCCAGTGGCCTGGGAGCCCTGCCCGCCTGCAGAGACCTGGCCCGGGGCCCGCGGGGAGGCCGTGGCCCTCGGTCCCCAGCGCCTTCCGTCTCTGGGTTCCAGGAGAACTGCGTGATCCTCAGGGAGCTGGTGAGGCTGCAGGCCCCGAAGTCCCGCCTGCTGGGGTTCCGCACGCATGCCGACTCCGTGCTGGAGATGAACATGGACAAGACCAGCCAGGTGGTGGCCACTGTCCTAGGTAACACCGCCTCCCCCTGAGTCCCAGTGGGGACGGGGTCAGGCGGACCTTGACCGGACGTGGTGCTGCCTGAGACCCCACTGTGTCAGCCCTTGGGGGTCACCTTCCCAGACCCTTCATTCTGCCTCGAGGGGCGCGGGGTCGGGGGTGGCTGGGGGGCCGCCCCAGGGACGTAGCTGAGCCCCTCCCCTCCGCCCGCAGGTGAGCTGGCCCAGAAGCTGAAGCGCCTCGGGGAGCAGGAGCGGCCGTGATCCTGGAGCTAAAGAAGGCCGAGTGCCAGAGGCGGGGCCTGCACTTTGACGGCCCCATCAATGCCTGGGACCTGCGCTACTACATGAACCGGGGGAGGAGACGCGCTACCACGTGAACCAGTACCTGCTCAATGAGGCTTTCCCCATGCAGGCGCTCACACGCGGGCTGCTGGGCATCTCCCAGGAGCTGCTGGGGCTGACCTTCGACCTGGAGGAGGGCACCAGCATGTGTCACGAAGACGTGAGGCTCTAAACGGTCTGGGACGCGGCCTCGGGCAAGGTCATCCATCGGCAAGTTCTACCTGATCTCTATCCTCGGTACGTGCGTGGGGGAACCTGTCGGCCGTGGGCCGGGGCTCCTCTGTGGAAGCGGGGCCCCATCCACGTCCCTCCGCAGGGTGGGGAAGTCCGGGCACGCGGCCTGCTTCGGCCTGCAGCCGGGCTGCCTACAGCACGATGGGAGCTGCCAGATTGCCATCGCGGCCACGGTGGCCAACTTCACCAAGCCTACGCCCAACCTGCCCTCCCTGCTGCAGCATGATGAGCGGGAGACCAACTTCCACGACGTCGGGCACGCGATGCACCAGCTCCGCTCCCAGGCGCAGGGCTGCAGGCAGGGGGCGGGGCGGGCCCGGGCGTGCGTGGTCCTCAGGCAGGCCCTCGCCATGGGATTCTTCCACTGACATCACCCCGCACGTGGTGATGCCCTCGGTGTCAGCTTCCATCATCAGACCCCAGGCACTGGGCGCGTAAATAACGGAAATGGATGTCCTCGAGGCTCTAGAGGCTGGAAGACCCAGATCAAGGAGTCAGGGCTGGTTCCCTGCATGTTAAATACATGCACTCAAGAGTTGCCTTGAAAAAAGACAAAAGAAAAGAAAGGAACGTTGCCTGCAAGTCTGCTGACAGCCGGTGATGAGAACCAGAGGGAAGGCTCTGGGGCCGGGGGCGCAGTGCCCTGTGAGCTCGGGGGCTGCTGCCAGTCTCCGTGGAGGCTCAGCAAGTCCCAGTGACTTCCCCACGTGGGGGGCGCCAGCTGAGCGTCTGGGCCCAGGACCCACTGCTCGTTCAGTCTTCCTGTGGTCAGCCCTTCATCCTGAGCACGATGCTCTCACAGGCTGCACCGGGGCGTGTGGGGACAGTTTACTGAGCTGTACAGACGTCACTACTGCTTTGGACCATTTCCGTCACCCCGAAAATGTCCCTCACGCCCTTAGCTATCACTCCGTCCCCTCGCCAGCCCCTGACAACCAGGAACCCACTCGCTGACTCTGTGGATCTACCTGCTCTGGACGTTTCTCCTCAGTGGGGTCACGCCCTGTGTGTCCTTCTGTGTATGACTTCTCTCGCTGAGCATCGTGTTCTCAGGGTGTATCGACGCGGCAGCGAGCGTCAGGGCTTCACCGCGTTGCGTGGCTGAGGGACGTAAAGACGACAAGAGAAAAGAAAAGAACGTTGCATGCAAGTCTGGTGACAGCCGGTGATGAGAACCAGAGGGAAGGCTCTGGGGCCGGGGGCGCCGTGCCCTGGGAGGCCCTGGCGCTGCTGCCAGTCTTGGTGGGGCACGGGCAGCACCGTCCCTCAGGAGCTGCTGGACAAGCTCATCAAGTCCCGGGAGGCCAACCCAGATGCGGCCGGACCGAGGGAAGGGAAGGGGGCTTCCGGTCTGCCCGGCTGGAAAGCGCGGCCTGGACACGGTGCCAGCCCCCCGTCTCCTTCCTCCCACCCCCCAGGCCTCTTCAACCTGTGCCAGATCGTCCTGGCCAAGGTGGTTCAGGCCCTGCACACGCAGACGCCCGCGGACCCGGCCCAGGAGAATGCCCGCCTCTGCCAGGAGATCCTGGGGTTCCCAGCCATGCCAGGTAGCCAAGCGCGCACCGGGCTCACCTCAGCGGTCGGTTGGCGGCTACTGCCCAGGTCAAGAGGATCGTCTGGTGGTGTGTGAATGGGGACCGACTGACAGGCTCTGGCCGAGGCCCGCTGACCTCTGGCCTCTTCCTGCCACGGTTCCTTGGCTGGTCCCTCCAGCTGTGGCCCGCGGAGTCCGAGGGTGGGGTGGGAGGCTCTGCACATGCTTTCTAGAGAGGCTGGAAGAGGCAGGAGAGGGCTTCATACCCCGAACAGAAGGCATCGACGAGGTCTGCCCGTGCGTGTCGGTGCGGACACGCGGTTCACTCCCTCGTGAGCGCTTTAACCAGCGATCTCCCCGTGGTGGAGGGCGAGCCCCGACTCATCTCTCGCAGCCTCGGCAGCTGACCTTGTAAGAGGCTTAGGAGTGAACCCTCGTGAGCTTCAGCAGAAAGTCGGCAAAGATTTATTTGTGTCCCTCCACTGAACTGCCAGCAAGGTCCCCGTTTTCTACAAGTGTTGGGCCAATACTCTCTCTAGTGGCAGGGGACTCAGACAAGGCTGCTTTGGGGCCCCCACCCCCGCTCTGGGGCAGGGGCACTGAGCGGCCAGGGAGCCGGGCAGGAGCCCCTCCGCGTGTGTCCCAATGACCCACCTGCCTGCGACCTTCGGCCGCCTGGCAGGAAGCTACGACGCCCAGTCCTATGGCCAGTCATTCCTGCAAGAAACACTGGAACCAGTTTCTGCCAACCCGCCAAAAAAAAAACGACTTCAAAGGCAACGTGGTGTCACAGGAAGGGCTTGTTTCTGTGTTTCTTTGTTTTTAGTTCATTAGGCCTCACTTAAAATTCTGATTCCACAATGCACTTGCTCTGGGATCTTGAACAACACTCATAACCTCTGCAAGTTTCAGTAGAGTAAGTTTATGTGATTACCTTCATCTGTAATATCCCTGTGTTGCAATCTTAATTAATTCAGATTAATTCATCTTAATCTTAATCTCAAGTTCAGATCAAAGACTCGTTCCTCTGTGACTTCTCCTCTGAACTGATTCAAAAGCCTCCTCTCCCGTCCTCATCTGGCTTCTCTTCTCTTCTGGAATCTCATAAGAACTTCTATGACCTCTCTGGTTTTTTGTTGTTGCTGTTGTCTGTTTGTTTGGTTTTTAATTGAAATATAGTTGATTTACGATGTCGTGTCCGTTTCAGGTGTACAGCACAGTGATTCCGTTTTCAGATTCTTTTCCCTTATAAGTTATTACAAAATATTGAGTACAGTTCCCTGTGCCGTAGAGGAGATCCTTGTTGTATCAACTCTATGCCTTCTTTGAATGACCGTAGCACTTGTTGTCTGTATCATTTTTATGTCTGTTGTGGCTTTGTGACTGAAAATGAAAATTTTCTATTTGTTCATGTCCTGGCCCTTCCTTAGAAATGTGTTCATTTACCTATTTCATATTTATTGACTACATCTTAGACACCGTGTTAGCTGCTTGTTCTAGATGTTAGTAAAACATAGACCTTCCTGCTCAAAGGGTCACAGTATTTGTGGGAAAACAAACAAACGAACAACTTACGTCTCAAATAGCTTTGTACTTCCCAAAGAGAGCACACCTCGTAGGTACAATAAATATATGTATTATACATAAATGTATAAATAGTTAATGGCATTAAAAACTTGAGATAACTGCTTTTCTATTCTGAGGAAATGATGATAATATTTCACCAGGAGCTCAACACCACTCTGAGAATGAGGGCTTAATCCCCGACCTGGCTCACTGCATCGCTTTCTTATATGAAAATAGACAAGTCTGTACATGCTCTCTACAAAAAGGCTTATCTGGCATGAATTTCAGATAGCAAGAAGAAAAATTCAAGAGGTTCAGAGAAGCATCCAGAAGCTCAGGTGATTGTCTGGCACTAATACAACTTGCTTGACAGGAAAAGAGAGCTGTAAATCTCACAAAATTCGATGATCTTCTAAGAATTTCAAAACCGCCTGCTAGTAATTAGAAATCCTAGAAGAACCGCTTCTTTTAAAGCATACTGATAATATGCTTTACAGCTTAATATTCAGAAGCCTATGTTTTGGCTAAGTGAGCTTCAGGAAACTTGTGGTTCAGTTCCATCTACTCTGGAACCTCTGGTCAAAACACCTACTTCTGTGCTCAGCCATCTTATCATCTGTAAAATGGAGGCAACTCTAAGAAAACATAGTTACAGAGATGTTGCACAGTTTCCTGTGTCACTGTCTTCATTTGTTTCAGAAAACCAATAACGTCTAAGCTACTACTGCAAAGAGTGCAGTGTTACTTGGGGTCATCTAGTGCAGCTCTGTCAAAGTAAAGAAAAGCAAAGGGGCCTAGAATAACTATAATTTTCCCAAGAGGACACTATTATTTTATGGCAAATCTGAGTCAGGAACCCTGATCTCTTTGATGCCATTCCATTGTTCTCTCGTTGGGTTCTCAGCAACCCAGAGAAAGAAAGAGAAATAAAACTCCTATGTGCTGTGTCACTGGTACAGGACGTGGCAAGATTGGAATTGGAGAACTACATATTAACAGGTATTTGGGAAATTCTTCAAACTAATTAAGATATATACCAGGTACATAAAAAACAGTTATGTTTTCCCAAGATGATTCTGTGGAATGAACAGAACTGGTAACTGAAGGTGCCTGTGTGCTGCAGTTCCAAACAGGACGGGTGAATGCTTGTTTTCTGGCACCTTTAAGACTCCACCCCAATATACACATTAAAATAAAATTAACATTTCAACTGGGTCATATTTAATTCTGCATGCTCTTGTAAGTCAGCAAAATAGTCCATATATCATTTAAGTTGTCACTCACTTTCTTTTCTTTTCTTTTCTTTTTTTTGCGGTACACGGGCCTCTCACTGCTGTGGCCTCTCCCGTTGCGGAGCACAGGCTCCGGACGCGCAGGCTCAGCGGCCATGGCTCACGGGCCTAGCCGCTCCGCGGCATGTGGGATCTTGCCGGACCGGGGCACGAACCCGTATCCCCTGCATCGGCAGGCGGACTCTCAACCACTGAGCCACCAGGGAAGCCCGTCACTCACTTTTTAACTTGAGTTTTAATTTCTGAAAGTCTTTCCAAACACAAAACAGAGGTGGGAAAATGGTATATGGGAAGCTGCAGAGATGAAATAAGCTTACTGCATTCGGCATAAAGATGAATACCCGAACAACTTCTGCATAGCTGGAAGTGTCCAAATCTACTATCTTCGTTTTGTAGTCAAGGCTTCCGGAAAAATATGCTAACGGATTCCTAATTACCCAAATGCCCCATATCTGTTTCAGTAAGTATCATTATATATTATGGAAATTTTTCTCAGTGACAGAGAAAGACATCCTGGCCGAGCATCCCCCTGCCCATGACACACAGATGATGGGTCTCAAGCTACCTTGAAGGCGTTGGAGCCCACTTTATCCATTACTAATATTAATGGAGGACAAAACTTCATATTCTGTTTGCTCTGCGTTTGTTAAATCACTTCTTCCCTTCATTAAGATGGATGACACATAATTGAGTCTGTAGTGTGTGTATCACTGGAAACTGAACACATTTTTGTTGGTTTTATTAACGTCATCGGTTTCTAGGGGGGGTCTACTAAATAACTAAGTCTAGTTTCACAGTTACAAATAAATTATGATGTAATTTTGAATAACGTAAGCTCATCATAAAGGAAGGATACTGAGAGTTGCTACTACCCCTTCCTTGAGGGGCTCTTGTAAAGCACTAAATCAAGTAACAGAGGTTTATATGCATGCATATATTTTCAATGATATTTGAACACACTTGAAAAGAACTCTACGGAATGCATTATAAAACCTCGATGCTGTGTGTCCCTAGTTCCCGGCTCTCTCGTTCAAACTATTTAAATGAACAAAATGTTATCTATTAGGATAGCTATCAGAGTACTCCAAATACTACTTCTTGCAGTACCCTGTCCCAACCATTTGCCTTCCTCTTCCCATTAGTCCTTAATTCAGAAACCCCAGAGATTTGTTCAGTAATTTATGAACATATTTCTTCATTCAGCCAAGAAAATTGATGGATCCCTTACCAAATTTCAGGCACCCTTCTTCAGGATGTTTTCTAGGCATGTTCAGGAAACACAGCAGTGTTAACTAACACAGATGAATATAGCCTCTCTCGAGCTGAGGGGAGAGACAAAAGTAAAGAAGCAAATATAAAATCATAAGTGTAAATACGTAAATAAAAATTGAATAAATGGGTAGAATAACTAGTGTATCAGGTAAGTGCTGGAGAAAAACAGCAAGCAGGGAAGGCGGATGGAGATTGTTAGCTGGTAGGAGGAGGCTGCGATCGGAAACTAAGTGATCACTGAGGGCTTTCTGGGGAAGATAAAATTTACGAGGGAACCTAAGGTTGTGAGAGGGAGCAAGGTGCATATCTGGGAAGTGAATAGTACAAGCAGAGGGAATAGTCAGATGGAAAGGCAATGAGGCAAGAGTGGGCTTGGAGTATCCAAGGAGCAGAAAGGATGTCAGTGTGTGGAAAACAGAGGGAGCAAAGTGGAGAGGAGAAGGAAACAGTCAGAGAGGAAACAGAGGCCCAGATTTCTAGGGCTGTGGAGGCACTTTGAGGACTTTGCTTTTCCTGTGAAGAAGCCATTGAAGAGACTTGAGTGACATGATCTGACTTATGTTTTAACAGGATCTCTCTGGATGCCATGTTGATTAGAGACTGCAGGAGAATAAGGACAAGCCCCAGAAGACCAATAGTTGATTCAAATGTCAAGAAACATTTATGCCTTCACCCTTCAACTTCACAAATGATGCCATTTCCATTGAGCTATTGAAAAATATCATCTGGCTTTCAAAACAATAAACCAGAAGGCATTTTCTCACATAAGCAAGGTCACAAACAACTGTCAGCTAAAGGTGAAATAGCAACAAATCAAATAATAACAAAAACATTTTTTATAGATTTTAAAACCTTACAAAGCATTTTCTTGTCCATTATCTAAGTTAATCCTCAAATCAACGCCATGAGATAGTTATTATTTTCCCATTAGAAGTGACCGCATATTAAATCCTTAGTGATTGCTCAAGAAAAGCTGAAATCTTGAGTGTACATCTATTAATGCCAAGGTTGGGTTTTTTACCCATGGGAACATTGGATGCTAAAATCCACAGGGATTTTCAGCTCAAGATGGCAGACTAGGAAATATATTTACTTTCTGGTCCTCCTGAAACCATGTTTAAATAAAACTGCAGAAATACCAAAATTAATCAACCAATAAAAGCCAAGACATTGTGGAAGTCATCAACCACACAAAGATTTCAACACATTTCGAGAAGGCAAACAATGAAATGGAGGGGCCATGAATAAAATAATGAAGAAAAGACTACCCTAAGTAGGGTCTGCACAAAGCCAGGCAGCTTTTGCTGAGCCCTGGTTATAGTAAAGGACAGAGGAAAGAAGAGGGCCTGAAAACAAGGAGACAAAAGTCATTTTAGGAAAAAACGTTCACTTAATGAGCTCCAGGGAACACTCAGCCTGCTGCCATACTCACTCATGGATTACAGTGGATTGTTGGTAAGCAAGACAAGAAAACAGGGAACCAACAAACAAAAATCAAGACACGGTTTCTTACTGAGCTCTTCTCAAATGAGATCAAGAAATTATGGCTCAATGCCATAGCTGTAAATCATTTCTGCTCCTGGAGAGGTTAGAAAGGGCTTATAATAGTTACCCTTTTTCTTCAGACAGAATTTAGGTCTGAGCAAAAGCTTTTGTGTCCTCCAACCTCAAAGTTTATTGGGGATGGAAGTCCAAATTTGCTTTGACATACCATAAAAAGAATCTCATCAGCAGAGGGTCAAACTACTTTTGGAATATATGAATTATGCCCAGTGTGATTTTAAATAGATTTTAAACAAAAATATATAAATTTTCACTGATCTATATGATTCTGGGTTCTGAAACTTCTACATGTTACATGCCTGATATATAACACACAATGTCAGTCCCAGGAGAGAGAAGACACTCCAATGAAGCAAGCCAAAGAAACAAGATTCGAACAAGGTAAAGTGGTGTGTAGACCAAGACCAGGATTTTTCAGTTCTTTCCTGTCATGCTGTAGCTTCCAGCTCCTGAATAACAACACATGTTTCCCTTGTCCTAGACACACAAGAGTATGTCTCCTCTATGGGGCGTAAGAAGCTCTAGAGTTACATATGTGTAGTAAAGAGTGGACCCAGCCGGCATGCTCACAATGACCAAATTGTGTTGATCGTACTTTATTTTAAACCAATACATCGCTCCATGCTGAAGTTGCAATAAATGATATATTTGCTTTCTAGACATGAATGAGATGCCTTACTGGATATACTCCAGGAAGGCCAGAGAAACTGGCTTCTAATCCATACAGAATAATTCATTGATGAATTCCTTTCAGGAGAGCCCCTGATTTATCTAGAATATAAGCCTTACATACCTGGATCCTTCAAACTAGACCAAAGGGACAAATCTAGGCTGCAAGCCTCAATTAGAAATGTGGGATGGTGCTATGCTGACAACTGGTGGTCCCTGACCTATCTTCTGAGATTAGAACCCAGTGTGGTGGATGACCAATTCACGCGCTGAACAAAAGAACACCTCCTACAGGGCAGTGTATGTGTTCATTACAGGTATGGCACTTAGGGCTAAAAGTAACACATGAAGCATATATGATAAGGAGGCACCAGAGTCCAGAGCACGAGCTCTGGAATCACACAGGCTTGCTTCGAATCCCGGCTAAGCCACTACCATCTGTATACCCTGAAGAACAGTCGAAGGTTTAAATGTTCTTTTACCAAATTTCGAAAAACAAGTGAAGAAAGAACCTACCTGCCAGGAAGGGACATCGTGGGGTGCAGCATCCAGTCGCGTCAGGGCTCTGCATCCCCTGCTCAGAAACCTTCACCGCCTGGCTCATGGTGATGCTGGCAGCTCAGCAGCCCTGGAGAAGGCGCTCCTGTCTCCAGGGCTCGCGGACAAGCTGGGGAGGTCCACGGAGGTGGCGGGCCACAGCCTGGCAAACTCTGGGTGCCTCCTCCACTCAGCTCTGGGCAGGCTCTGGCCTCTGGGCCCCGTTGCGGGGAAGGGCTGGCCGATACATAGCCAGGGCTGAGGGGTCTGCAGAGCCGGTGCCCAGGCAGGGTGAGCTCTGGAGGAGAAGACTTCCACAGTCCCCAACAGTCTCCACATGGTGGCCCATCCGGTGCCAAACACCTGCCACCCACAGCGACAAGTCCCAGCCGCTAGAAAGCCCACAAGGGGTCGGGCTCTTTGCCCTCGGGCCGGGTTTCTCCAGGGGCTGGGCTTGTGTGGGGCCCCCATACCACCCCCTGACCCGCCCTTGCTCTGTGACACGTACAGTACAATGTCAACACCCAGGCTGAGCCGGCCAGTGTTCAGTGCGTGCTAGACCTTGAGAAGACTTAGCAGCTAGGGAGAAGCTCTCCCACTTTCACTCGCTTTTCTCAGATCAGGCAGGCAGCCCATCTCACCCCAAAGCTATGGACACCACACCTCCTTCCCAGGCTATCGTTTTCCGTTCTGCCCCTGTTGTCCCTTTCCATTCTGCCCCTCTTTTCCCCAGCACCCTATTTACGGCTTCGGGTGTCATCGGTGCTGCAGCAGGCAGCACCTCTGACCCCGAAGCTATGGACACCACACCTCCTTCCCAGGCTATCGTTTTCCGTTCTGCCCCTGTTGTCCCTTTCCATTCTGCCCCCCTTTTCCCCAGCACCCCATTTACGGCTTCGGGTGTCATCGGTGCTGCAGCGGGCAGCACCTCTGACCCCGAAGCTATGGACACCACACCTCCTTCCCAGGCTATCGTTTTCCGTTCTGCCCCTGTTGTCCCTTTCCATTCTGCCCCCCTTTTCCCCAGCACCCCATTTACGGCTTCGGGTGTCATCGGTGCTGCAACAGGCAGCACCTCTGACCCCGAAGCTATGGACACCACACCTCCTCCCCAGGCTATCGTTTTCCGTTCTGCCCCTGTTGTCCCTTTCCATTCTGCCCCCCTTTTCCCCAGCACCCCATTTACGGCTTCGGGTGTCATCGGTGCTGCAGCAGGCAGCACCTCTGACCCCGAAGCTATGGACACCACACCTCCTTCCCAGGCTGTCGTTTTCCGTTCTGCCCCTGTTGTCCCTTTCCATTCTGCCCCTCATTTCCCCAGCACCCCATTTACGGCTTCGGGTGTCATCGGTGCTGCAGCAGGCAGCACCTCTGACCCCGAAGCTATGGACACCACACCTCCTTCCCAGGCTATCGTTTTCCGTTCTGCCCCTGTTGTCCCTTTCCATTCTGCCCCCCTTTTCCCCAGCACCCCATTTACGGCTTCGGGTGTCATCGGTGCTGCAGCAGGCAGCACCTCTGACCCCGAAGCTATGGACACCACACCTCCTTCCCAGGCTATCGTTTTCCGTTCTGCCCCTGTTGTCCCTTTCCATTCTGCCCCCCTTTTCCCCAGCACCCCATTTACGGCTTCGGGTGTCATCGGTGCTGCAGCAGGCAGCACCTCTGACCCCGAAGCTATGGACACCACACCTCCTTCCCAGGCTATCGTTTTCCGTTCTGCCCCTGTTGTCCCTTTCCATTCTGCCCCCCATTTCCCCAGCACCCCATTTACGGCTTCGGGTGTCATCGGTGCTGCAGCAGGCAGCACCTCTGACCCCGAAGCTATGGACACCACACCTCCTTCCCAGGCTATCGTTTTCCGTTCTGCCCCTGTTGTCCCTTTCCATTCTGCCCCCCTTTTCCCCAGCAACCCATTTACGGCTTCGGGTGTCATCGGTGCTGCAGCAGGCAGCACCTCTGACCCCGAAGCTATGGACACCACACCTCCTCCCTAGGCTATCTTTCTCCGTTCTTCCCCTTTTTTCCCTTTCTATTCTGCCCCTGTTTTCCCCAGTCTCCCCCCCCCCCCATTTACGGCTTAGACCGGCATCGGTGCTTCAGCAGGCAGCAGCTCTGACACCAAACCTATGGACACCACACCTCCTTCCCAGCGCTGTCATTTTCCAGTCTGCCCTGTCTCCACGTAGAACCGCTACCTATTTCACACGGCTGTTCCCAGTTCTGGGAACACACCACTCACTGGTAGCAATGCCTCAGCCCATGCCTCGACTCATTTACCTGCAACGCTGGCCAACAGATAGACCAACACTTCAAAGTTATGACAGAACGTTGAGTAAGTTATACGCTTGGAATTGCATTTATTATTATTAACAAGCACAACTGTAGTGCTTAGACTATAACAAGTAATCTTCTAAGTGCTTAGCAAATATTAACTCACTTAATCCTCATAATGGCAACCCTATAGGTAGGTAATGTTCATAATATTCACCTGTTTTGGGGGAAACTGAGGCCCAGAGGGGTTGAATAGCTTGTCTAATGCCACACAGTAAGTAGCGGGCAGAAACCCAGGATGAAAACCAGACCGTCGAGACTTTCATCACTTTGCTGTGTCACCTTAATAGATGTTGTGGTTAGGGAAGGGACTAAACTGACAAGACTCTGAACTTGAGAAGGGAGAAATTAGAAAGTGACTGATCCTAGAAACTAGAGAGGATTTCAGCTCAGAAATTTCTGGTGATGAGACCCGGAAGAACAAGAACATGGTTGGATTATTAACTTGGGGTAGTATCTGAATCCATTGAGAAATGGTTTTGTCTTGTTTTTTTTTTTTTAACTTAGAAAGGCCAGTTGGATGAAGATTAATGAAAAAAAAAAGTAGAAAGGAAAAGAGGAAGGTGCCTGAAGTGAGACATAACCTCTTCCCTGTAAGTACTACGGGTGGGTGTCCTGTGGGAAAGGATGGAGCTCTCTCTACAGGTTTGTCACCAGGATGAACAAGGAGGAACATGGCAAACATTGTACTGGTTTTGATGATTCCTCAAAAACCAAGGCTTTAGTTTCCAAGAACTACCCACAGTAGCATACCTACCGTGTGTCAGACATGCCACCAAGTGTGTTTCCAGTCACACATTTTAATTGGAGAAATAGTTCCTATGAGGTACGCATTAGTTCCCTATGGCTGCTGTAACAAATTACTACCAATGAGCTTGCGTAAAACAAAACACACTCATTCTCTTATGGTTCTGGAAGACAGAGGTCCAAAACCAGTTTCCCTGGGCTGGAACCAGGAGTTGACAAGGCCGTCCATCCACCTTCTAGAGGCTCTAAGGGAGAATCTGTTTCCTTGACAGCATTCCTTGACTTCTGGCCACATCAATCCAACCCCAACTTCATCATCACATTCTCTTTGGAGTAAAAACTCCCTCTGCCTCTCTCTTACGAGAACACCAGTGGTTACATCTGGGTCCATCCAGGTAGGCCAGAAGAATCTCCCCATCTCAAAACCCTTACTTTCATCCCATTGGCAAACTCCCTTCTGCCATTTAAGGTGACATTCACAGGTTCTGGGGATTAGAAGGTGGACATTTGGGGGCAATGGTACTATTCAGTCTACTACAAGGTAGATACTATTATCTTCCTCAGATGTAGGAAATGAAGTTTAGGGAAGTAATTTGTCTCAGGTCTACAATCTCCAGAGTAGAGATTTAAATTCTGCCAGTGAGACTTTAGGACACACTCTAAACAACTTTAACCTGTGTCCTTAATTACTGCATAATCCTTGGTTAAGAGTCACACTTAGGTATCAAGACCCAACTGAATATAACACAAGTACTGTCTCCTCTTTCACTATGTTTGCCTGGTGTATTTATGAATCTTGCCCAGAGCAGAAGAGTTCAGAAAATTGTTATGCACCTTTACTAGGAGAAAGCATTTACTGTTTGATGTGCACGGAGTAATGGAAGGCTATTTAAAGTAAAATAAAATAAAATAAAATAAAATAAAATATGCCACCAAATCGTCAAGTGTCACAACAGAGGTAACCCCGTGGGAGTCTTGAGGAGACTAAAATTATCTCCAATTGTGCAGGTGAGAAAAGTGTCACTAAACGCAGTTGTAGTTCAGCCAAGCCCTACGGCACAGAAGTAGGAATTTGGATAGGTACGAATGGGAAAAAAGACATTTTAGGCATGGGAAACAGTTTAATGCTGAATGGATGAGAAATATACGTTAGACCTTTCTAAATCAACTGGCTTATTATTAGCTCAGTAAATCAGATTTGGTCAGTCAAACTAGCTTTAGCTGATTACTTATCCAGGGCATAGCTGTTGAGAGTAATTTTTGTCATACAACAGTAAATAAAATTGTTGAACTATAACTTTAGGCTTGCTAAGTGAAATAGATTGCTCTAGCTGATGTTCAAGTGACTTACTTGGTACTATTCACGAAATTGGGGGTTAACAACTGCTTAAGACAACATAGAGAACTGATCTTAAATAGTACTTGAAGTAGTTACTGTGTAAAGTATCTGTTCAGTAGCTCATGGTAAATGGATGTTTATAATCCCCACTGGACAACCAACTGCTTTTTTGCAAATGGTAATGTGAATTGCTGTCGCATAAACTATAGTAATGACCACCTATCTAATTTGTTGTCCAAACCAGAAATCTTCTAACAATACTGGTCTCCTAATAAAAGTAAGCATGAAGCTAACACACACTGGGTGTCTCCCGTGTGCCTGTGCATGCATCTATATCTCACTGAACCCCCATAACAGCCCCCAAGAGAGGGACTCTGAGTGTCCCCATGCTGCTGGTGGAGAAACAGGCACAGGAAGGTTCAATAGTCTATCTACCTAAGATAACACAGAGGGTGGGAGAGCCTGTTTTTAAACCATCTGCCTCCAATTCCAGGTGCCAGGAGCCAGATTCAGCCTACAGGCCTCTTCTGCTCATCTGGAGGCGAAACCACGTGTAAGGATTAGTCAAATCCTGTCTTCAATCCTCAAGGTAGCTTGAACACTTGCACGTCCTCCAAATAACATGTAGCATAAGCAATAAGATGTTTGCCCCGGGTATTGTCCAGGAACTTGGAATCAGCTGTGTCTAGTTAGGCTGAGCTGGTTGAGACTGGAGAGGACCACCAATCTTCCACCTGGGCCAGTGCCTTTTGACCTCCGGCCATCAGAGGGCCGAAAACTACAGCCTGAGAATGTGCTGAGCCCCGTAGCCTAGTTACGCCAGCTCAGAACAATGACGAGCACACCTTTTTCCAATCACCTTTCCTCATGCTCCCTATGCCTCATACTGCCCTGCTTCTTTATTCTTTATCCCATAGATACCCCAAGCCCCTTGCCTTTGGGGAGGCGGATTTGAGACCTATTGTCACGTCACTTCCTCGCTTGGCTGCCTTGTGAATAAACCTCCTCTTTGCTGCAAACCTCAGCGTGTCAGTGTTTTGGCTTGCTGCGCCTCAGACAAAATGGTAGGGAGCTGTGGTAAAGGTCCCTTGCCTGTGAGGGAAGCTGGTTACTAGTAGTCACATTGCGGATGTTTTCTCCTCCCGGGGTGGGGGGGCAGACGTCCTGCTCTTCCAGAAAGAAGGGAGAAAGGCAGGAGCTGGACCCTTGCTCTCAGGGTCACCGTCACCTAGGAGCTCCTTAGAAGCACAGAATCCAGGCCCCACCCAGAACTACTGAATTACAGCCTGCATTTAACAAGATCCACAAGAGAGGCATACCCATAGTAAAGTTGGAGAGGCACCAAGCTGGAGTCCACGTAGCAGAGAAGCAGACAGGATTCTAGACCACGCAGAGTGTTAAAGGCCAACAGTTTGTTTTCTATTCTCAAAACAATGTTTTTGAGCCATGTTTATGAGCAATGTCCCAACTTGCTTTTAAGGTTTCTTGTGTGAAGAATGGATTGGAAGGAAACAAGATATATGGACACTGGTTAGGACCTCATTGCAACAGACAGGCAAGTTCGGTATTAGGATGTTGAGGAAGAGTTGACAGATTCAGAAGAAATTCAGGAGATAAACTGAAGCGGGCTTAATGGGGTATGAGATGGAGGAAAGGAAGGTCTTAGGGAATTAAAGGGTTTACTACATGTATGAGCAAAGCCTCAAAATTAATCCTTTGACCGTACAGAGGTAGAGCTCTCAAAGGACACCGGTTAGGAAGCAACTGTACGCCCTTTATAATTCCAAGAGACAACACAGATCAACTGTTGCGATGGAAAATTCGGCGGTACCGGTGCCTTTTTTCACTCAAACTTAGTTCCAGTGACTATTACTCACATTTTCTGTGCCTAAACAACACAGCTTGAGGAACTGAAGGGGATTCCATCCTGGTAATTAAGGAGGGTCCCCAACACTGACAGTCCCATCTTAAAAAGCAGTCCCCCTGCATTTTACCCGAGGAGCAATGGCCAGAGCCTCCCTTTTAAAACGATGGGGAGAAACCAGAACATCACACACTGTCCCTTTCAGCTACTGTGAACTGAGCCGCGAGACGACCGGTACCCCCTAGCACAGCGCGGACGGGCCAGCGCGCGGGGGCCACTGTGACAGGCGACAGCACAAGAGACGAAGCCCAGGTCCAGGGGCTCTGAGCTCCACCGGCAACGCCCAGGGGCCAAGGCGTATTACCTTTCCGGGATGTGCTTCCGCCCTTCCTCGTGGCCAACGAACTGGCTCATGTCACCCCCAAGATACCGCCCACCCAACGCCAGGACTGCCAAAGTCGCCAACCCGGCGTCCCTGGTGCCAGCACAAGGCCACGAACCACAGGCGCCTAGGCACAAGCCCACGCAGCTCGCGAACCTCCTTCTACCGCGCATGCGCCACCGCGTGGCGTCTCGAGATGACTGTCATCACGCAGGCGGATTAACGCGCTTGATTGGTAAAGAGGATTCTGATGCCTGCAATCTCCCTCCTTAGCTGGAGGCTGGTAGCACATGTCCATTAGTTCGTGTGTGTACCCTTCAGAATTCCAATCATACGGGACATAGAAAGTTGTCCGACTCTCCCAATTCCTTGTGTGGTTCTTCCAGATATTTCCCAAGTGCTTACATTCACACTTGTATCTTGTATGTAAGTATTTGTACATAACAGGTATCCTGTAGTTTATAGAAGAGCACCACACTATACACATACTATATACATAGTCTACAACGTGTCTTGGATAGTGACGCTGTTATCTTTCTAAAATATAAACTTGGCTGGATTGCTCTGTTGCTTGAACATCTTCACTTAGCACAGAATACAGCCCAGGTTGTTAGCATAGCATTGAGAACTCTTTATAAACAAGTATCAGTCTGTCTCTCCAACTGAATTAGAAGTTCAAACTATGACTTCCAAGGACCTACATCATCCACCTCCCTCCTTTGCCCTGCCAGCCTCCCCTGATCTCATTCTCTACTGCCCTGCCCTCACTCACTTTCCCCTGTCCAGCCACACTGGCTTCCTTACTATTCCTCAAACATGCCAAGCACAGTCGTGCCTCAGGGACTTTGCACCTACTATTCCTTCTGCTTCAGAACACACCCTCCCACCCCATCTCCACTCTCCCAGAACACACCCTCCCACCCCATCTCCACTCTCCCAGAACACACCCTCCCACCCCATCTCCACTCTCCCAGATAGCCAATGGCTTGTTTCTCACTTCAAGGCTCTGCTCAATCGACATCTTAATAGAGGGGACTTCCCTGATCACCTACCACATTCCCTCACCTCTTCATCTTCTTTTGTTATTCTCCAAAGCACTTACCACCGCTTGACACTCCATATATTGACTTATTTATTCATCTCTCTCCCCCACTAGAATGGAAAGTACGTAAGGGCAAGAACTTTGTTCTCTTCCTACTTCCTAGAACAGTGCCTTCAATTTAGAAGGTGTTATACAACTATTTGCTGAAAATCAATGTATGACTTCTTTGCCCTTTCACACTACCCTCTAGTCACACCAGAGGCTGCCCCTCCAGAGCACAAGTTCAAGCCCTGTGCCTTCTGTACCTGTCCCCAATACCTGGGCTGTCCTTTCCTCATTCCGGCAAAATCCTCTTCCCCCAAGCCCAGCTCAAACGCTGTCTCCTCAGTCAGGCCTTCCTCACTTTCTCCTCTATATTCCTGCTGCACTTGATTCTTTTATCATAATTAACCCACTTATACTCACTACATGTTTCTCTTCCTAGATAACTGTAAGTTGCTACTGAACAAAGACTTCTACTCACCTCTGTATCCCCGTGCCCTAACAACAAACCTATAAGGCTCTCGGTGTTTACTGAAACAATTTATTTTCTGAGTCTCTACCAATCCTAGGGAGTGCATAGTATAGTCTCCTCCTCATTATCAGTGAGCCTGGCACCTGTGGGAGGGCCTTACAGCAGAGGAGAGTCACCAATGGATCATAACTAAGGTCCTGAGACTGCAATGGCAGACAGCATGGTGAAGTTAGCCCACTGCATGCAGAAGACCCACAGAGGAGTCAGCATATGCAATGGACTACACTTGGTATAACATGTGAACAATCAAGGTTTACAAACGTGTTCTCATGCACTTGTAAGGATCTTCTAGCCCACGCGGAACAGACAGAACACACACAAAGGAGCCTGGAGGAAGTGAGTAGGCCGGCAGCTGCGCCCTAACATCTTAAGAGGGAACATTTCTGTGACTACAGTTTAAACAAATCAGATAATTTGCCTCCTTTCTAGACACCCTGGTTATCACAGGACAGGCCAAGCCTCTCAAGTTTTAAAGCTAAAGTACACGGAAGATCTGTGAAGAGGGCTTAGGATATTTAAGAGCTAGTACCTGCATTAAGCAACCAGGTTATAGAATGAAAATTTATCTTGAAATGCCTGTCTCTCCCTCTCTCTCTCGCCTCCTATCCCCTATCTTCCCACCTCCATTCTATTCCTTCTCCCCTACTCCCTGTTTTATGTATATACGTGCATCATTTTATATATACACGGAATATTTACTGTCTGTTACGTTTATTTAATAAAGTGCACACTCCTCAGGCTAAATTTAGAAAGAGGACAAAATGAACACTTTCGCATGGGCGTCAGTGGTGTTCCAAAGACAAAAGATTCCTCAGCCTTAAAACATGGCAAACACCACGTTCCTTCTGTTAGATGCTAGAAAAAGGCAAGTGGATCCTTAAAATTCACACGCTATTAAGACCTACTATCAACAGAGTAGATCTTAAAGCGGAAACAAGAAAACACCAGCCTTTTAAGTTCTTCCTGTCTGAAGATAAGAATAAGAGGTGGTAGTGTTCTTCCTCACTTGCACCGAAGTGTAAAAGCGGCAAAAATATCTTCAACACATATATGATGAGGAAGCCGCTCTTCTGGTCCACTCTGTTTTGTTTTGCTTCTAGGGATCTGTCTCACTCGGAACCTTTGCTTTTTGTTTTCTCTTTTATGTACGCTAAGAACCCGAGAGTCTTAACCTTTTCTTCCACCTCTCAACCAATAAATAGGACACAAGAACATTTTTATGTTTTTATGTATTTTCCATTCAAATTTTTAAAAAAGAGATAAGTAAGCTAGCTCAGTTCATATTTCTCACAAAAATCACTTTCCAAACTAAACTAAATTGTTTGTGACCATAAACAGGAAAAAACACCGTACTCTATTAGCACCATCTGACATTTCCACCTTAATGTTACCAAACACAACTTGACACTAATGTCAGAACTATTAAAAATGTTAAAAACCCCCAAGCCCACTCAAAATGCATACCAAAGTTCAGGTAAAGGAAAAACAAAAACAAAAACAAAAGCAACTCACCGTTATCTTTATGTTCTTTCAGAAACCCATTAACAACACACTGGAATTTAAAACTAGCGTCGTCATCTGACACCTGATGCCCAATTGTACAACTTTTTAAATAAGGAATAGTTTCTGGTAAGTCCTATAAGGCAAAACCATGAAAATATGTATTATTTCCTTTGTAGGGAAAGAATAAAAAATTAATTAGAGAAGGCAGACTATAAACCAGGAGAGTACATTAAACTTTGTATGTCAGTCATTCTGATGAGAGCCATTTTTTCCAAAGCTGCTTTAACCAGTAATTATCACTTGATTTTCATTAAAACTGCAGAACGGACAGTTACCAGGCATGCAAAAAGGAAAAGCAAATCTATGTGAATGAATGCACATGTAACTCAAAATGATATAAAGAGTTCTACCTACACTTATGTTCTATCTTACATTTCAAGGGCCATAAAGCGGCTGTGATTTAAGGAGAGTAGTAGAACAGAGTCAGAAGAACTTGGATTCGAATTAGGAAATAGAGGCAATTTCAGGCATTGTTGAGAACTGGTATTCTTGAGGTGGGAGAAAGTAGACTATCAATAGAAGACAGAAAAGGATAAGTGAAAATTCTCTAGTTCTGAATTTAAATGGAAAGTAGCAGCAGGAACCTATGACATATTTTAAAAATATTAAAAACAAACATACATATTTCCTAGCTCTGACCACTGAAAAAGTCTAGAAACAACTGATGTCATGTCAAAAGGACTCACGAGTCACCGAGAAGCTCCAACTGGCCAAAGACAGGGCCTCAGTTAGAATAATAACTGTAACGGAGTCCACGGTGATAGGAATAAATAAAATTTTACAAAACTGCTCACCACTGGAGGATATTTGTGAATCAACTCATTATTCTGAAAACTGTTAAATAAAAGAAGAGAATCATGCCTCTACAACTGGGCAACCAAACAGTTGATGAGGGGAATCTTCTCCTCGTACAAATATACCCAGCTAATAAGTGAAAAAAAGAACAACAGAATTCACCATTCTTTGAAGCCTCAACTGAATTAATGGATGTAGCTATGAATCATCAGTGACTGCTAATACCACAGAAAGACACAATTATATATGTCTCCATGGAAGAACACATCATCACCTATGAAACTGTCTCGCCAAAACAAAACATGCAAGCTTCATTCGGATCAACTACCAATTTACAGGAAATAAAAGGACTGAAGAATATGTTACCAACACATGGAATGTAATCATCGACATCTAGATGGGAAAGATTACCTGGTTTCTTTAAAAACAAAATTCAAGGAGGAAAAAAAAGTGAGAGAGACATGGAGGGAGAACCTATAGATTAAACAAGACTTCAGAGACCTAACAATCCACGGCAAAGTGTGGACCTTACTGGGATCTAATTCAAAATTCTTATAAACAATTTTTTATGACGTTTAGGAGACAACTGCAAATTTGAGCACTCCCTGGGTATTTAATATTAAAAAATGATATTAAGGAATAAAAGTCCTATATTTTAAATGCACGTACCAAAAACGTACAGGTGTAATTACATGCTGTCTCGGAGCTGCTTCAAGATAATATGGAATGGGGTGAAACAGGTGGGGGTACAGATAAAACATGACAGCCATCAGTTGGTAAATAAGAAAGCTGGATGAGTTCATGGGTATACAAGGAACACTCACAGTATTTTTATACTTTTGTATATGCTTAAAATTTGTGATAATTGTTTAAAAACAAGACGACCCTGTAGAAAACAGTTTGGCACTTTCTCAAAGGTTAAGTGTAGAGCTACCGTATGATCCAACAACTCTGCTACTACCTACGCTGCACATCTAACAGAACTGAAAGCAGGGATTTGAACAAATATCTGTACACCAATGATCATAGCAGCATGATTCACAATACCTACAAGGTGGAAAACAACCAAGTGTCAATCAACTGTTGAATAACAAACTATGGTCTATATACACACAATGCGATCTTCTAAGCCAAAAAAGAAACGGCATTTCATTACGTGCTATAACATGGATAAACCTTGAAAACATGATGTTTAGTGCAATAAGCCAGACACAGAAGGACAAATACTGCAGATTCCACTTACACGAGGTACCTAGAATAGGCCAATTCACAGAGACAGAAAATAGAATAGAGGTTACCAAGGGTTGGTGGGAGGGAAAATGGGGTTGTTACTGTTTGATGGTTACAGATGGTTTTTGTCGAGGATGATGAAAAAGTTTTGGTTATAGACAGCGGTGATGGTTACACAACACTGTAACTGTACTTAATGCCACTGAACTGCATATTTATAAATGGTTAAAATAAATATGATTTCTCTATATTTTACCACAATAAAAAAAAGGAATAACAGAGCTGAAATTTCAATTCTTCCTTTTCCGAGAGTCAGTTTCATCGTCTGTAAAATTAGTAATTGTAGTTGTCTATCCTCTGAGCTTAGTGCAGGGTAAGCACTCAGTAGGAGATAGCAGTACTACTTCCACTTCAAGAGCAAAGGATTGCTGTGAAGATTAACTAAGTCAATGGATATGAAAGAACTTTCTAAATGGCAAACTGCTCTACAAATATTAAAAGACATTAGGTGTTACTGTCTCCCAAGGCCATGGAACAGGTCAGAAGAAGGATAATTCTTTTGCACTGGAATGTCCTACATGGGCCAAGAGAATATATGGGTTTCTGTACTATATCAGAAGGCATTAGGAAAAGGAAGCATAAAACTTAGAGAACAATTGTCTTTTACAGTGATGCTTAAACACGCTCAAGCAACTGCTTAAAGTTAAGTGCTAAAGACATAATGGACATACCTTTCCTTTTAGGATACTACTGTAACTACTAAAAGTTTACTTCATTTTCAAAATATAGAACATGGAAGCTTATAGAATTTCTTAAGCATATCTAGAGCCTACTGCCAAATACTACAGTTCAATTCATATCTTTAATCTCATTTTGAAACAGCAATTACAAATGTGTATTTAAGGAAACCACTAGCTTCCCTTTTTGAACCCACGAGAGAAGGCCAGGATTCACCTTAGCATAAGATGATAATTACTGAACTACCATGAATTATTACAGTATCAGAAAGAAGGTCATTTTCAATTACGGCTTCCATTTACCTCTGGCTTGTAATAGCGGCGAGTATTTGTTAAGTCAATAATCAGCCCAAGTTCTTCATTCTGTCCTTGGATTTTGTTAAGAGATCCAAGGGGGAGAAACGTTCTTCTGGAGCAAGATTCTTTTCAAAACTCTGTCAGAAAGAATAAAATAAGGAAGAACATATGTTTAAAATCCTTTACTACATTATCCATTTATTCAAACCCTGTGATGCTAACATATGAGATTCAAAGTAAAGTTTCCTCCTCTGGAGTTTACAAGCGATATTACAATCCTTTCTTCCAGAGAGATTAGACGGAAGAAAATAAGCTCACTTCTATATAGTTATTTCTGTGTTTGTTTATTTCATGTTGGTCTCCTAACCTGACTCTAAACTCCCAGAAGGCAGGGACCACATCCATTTTGCCTACCACTGTATTGCCAGCTCCAAGCAGAGTGCCTGAAAATAGACACAGAAATAAATACTTCTTGAATATCTACATATAGGAAGGATGGCTTTCACTGCTAAATATTCTTTCATGTATTTGGCTTATACATGTACCCTGTTCCATTGATCTCTTTGGTTATTCAAGTGTCAGCAACACACACTTTTTTTAAAATTAGTAGACTCGTTTTAGAGCAGTTTGAGATTCACAGCAAAACTGAGCAAAATGTACACAGTTCCCACTTACACCCTCTCTCCTTCACCCCACACAGCCTTCCCCATTATCAACATGCCATACCAGTGTGCTTCATTTGTTAGAATTCATGAACCAACACTGACACATCATTACCAATCAAAGTCCATAGTTTATTGCATTCATGGTACAAGTAACTGACTATTTCTTTATTTCTAGTATAGTCATCCCCAAACATTTACATACTGAGATACATATTACTTTCTTATAAATTACTTTATTCTTTATTTATAGTTAGGGCATTGCATTGTTTTTTTTGTTTTTTAATTAAGTACAAAAGTTGGTTGTATTTGTCTATGAATCCCATTTCTGGATAGTAAAAGAGGTATTAAAAAGTATTTGCTATAAAAAGGGAAAATGGAGTACGACAGGGTTGAGAGCCAGGGCTCTATATGGTGAATTCAGATTTCTGGAAGAATACGGTATTAACTTTTGCTCACCTTTTTAAAAGGAACTTTGAAAGCAGTGAAACGAGTCCCAGGCATCCGCTGTTCAACAGGGAGATAGTCCTTCCACCTGTTAATATATTTTTTGTTAGGCAAATTTTATGTTAGGCTGTTTCCCTGCATAGGATGAATGCGCCTTGAAAATGGAAATCATATCCCTCTACATCGGCTCCCAGGTGGTCCCAGCGTCCCGACCCCGACCCCGGCCGCGACACACTTTCCACAAACTGACACACACGGAGCCCGCGCGAGGGCCGGGTCGCGCGGGCCTCCCCGCCGGGTCGCCTGGAGGCCGGTCCCCCGCAGGCCGAGCGCACGAAAGGGCGCCCCAAAGGCGCCGGCCCAAGGCGCCCGCTGCGCTTTCCCTTCGGAAGGTGGGCTGCGGGGCCCAAGCGTAAACCCTGACACAAGGAACACGCGCACCACACCGCCACGGGGGACGAGAGGCCGGGCGCCCACCTAGCCGGACACGCTGCATTTCTGGAATCACCGGACGCCTGTGTACATTTCCGTCTGGCCTGTCATTTTCCAAAGGCCACTCAAGATCAGGGGACAGAACGCCTCCTCTCCAAGTGTCCTGCCAGCCCACCCACTCAAGATCAGAGGGACAAAATGCCTAACTAAAACAAAACAAAACAGAAACACAAAAAAACTGGAGAGAGGGAGGAAAGGGTGACCTGAAAAAAAAAAACAACAAAAAACAACTAAGCACGTTGACAGCGCTAAGAATAAACTACCAGGAAAAAGAAACCCTACATGTCAGATCCTAAAGTACAGAAGGGCAAGCCCGCCGACATTCCAGGCCCGGGGGGACCGGGGTCCCCAGCCCTGCAGAGCCAACCGCAGACCGGCTCGGGCGCCCCGCAGAAGCGCGGGGTCCCCGCGGCCGAGTCTGTGCCCCCCCGGCCGGCGCCGGCTCCCCTCTGCCCACCCTGCGCGCGGGGGCTGGAAACTGCCGCGGAGAACCACGGCGGGGCGGGAAGGGGGGCTCCAAAGAGGGTCTGGCGACTCGAGTCGCTCCGTTTCTCGGTGGGCTCAGCGCGCGCCGTTGGGGAAGAGGAGCTGGGTTCCGGGAGGAGGGGACGGGCGGCACTTACGTAGACCGGCAGCGGCCACGGGCAGACGGCGGGCTCGGTCCCCAAGAGCGACTCCAGCCTCAGCTCCAGCTTCTCCCCCATGTCTTCGCGCGCGGCCCATATAGCAACTTTGAATTTTAATAATAAATACATATATGTATCAAACATTAATAAAAGAATAAAATGATCCAATATGAGTACATTTGCTCTTGTTTTGCAATTAGTTCCAGGATTCTATTTTAGATTACTACTTCATATCTGCGAGAGTTGGGTGTGTGTTTGTGTGTTTGGTTTTGTGGAAGCTGCATTGTGCTAAATTTTACATTTCTTTCTTGAATTAAATGGCTTTTGTTATCCCTTGGGAATACAGCAACAGCAGATTACTGAAGACAGCAACAGCAGATGACTACCTACCAGTGGAAAAGTGTAAATAGCAATTTTAGCCGCTAGTGATTCTGAAATTGCCTTAACTTTGTCCTTATAAAAGTGCTCCAAGAATTACACAAATCCACAGATTTGCTATCCATATTCAAGTCATTTATGTAGACAAAGAATGTAGCCAGCCTTATCGGTAACACAGGATGTTATGGCCATCAAGCCATCAGCCACTGAAGCCACACCCAAAGCCGCACCCTGAGGGGATTCAGGATGGAGAAAACAGGATACTGGCCCTAGATAATTAAAGTGAACATCAAGGGACTGATTTCCAGGAGACCAGATTCTTGCATCTCACCATATATAGAAAAGTGCTACATTTATTAACTTAAGATGTCTAGTTTCTTTAATTAACAGTAATCTTTTGATGTTCCAACTACCTGGTTTTTTTTTTTGGAAGAACCTCTAAATACCCTGCGCCCTCCCTTACCTCTTCACAGCTATCTGAGAGGCTGTCTCCTGATTTCAGTCCTCAGTATGTCCTCCACATAAAACATAATTCTCAATTTCTAGGTTGTGCATTGAGGTCAACACACGAAAATACAAGGATAAAACACATTTTCTACCATATTAAATTTTTTCGTTCATTAATTCATCCCTAAGTCATTCAACACGCATCTTCTTATTGAATACTGATGAGGGGTCAAATGCTATGCTAAACACTCAGTATATAACTGCAAACGAGATGGATAGGCCCTGATTTTGATGTCACTACTATCTTTTGTCCTGCCATATAATGGGACAGCTTCATTATTCCCTTTACCCTAAGTTTTTATCACAGATTGCTAATGAAAATAAAGCTGTTAGTGGAGTTTCAACATGCATAGGTCAATGAGAACACAGAACTCCCCTTTCGCATGCCCCATTCTCCTCCTTCTAACTCCCTATGTGAACTCACTTTGTGCCAAGACCAAGAAGCTGTGCCCCAATAAGAACCAAGCTGATTTCCTCACACTGACTGGGGCTATTGCTCACTTAGAAGACTTGATGCTTAATTTTGATAAGCAACTAGAAGACCATGGAGACAACCTATAAAAATGATTTGTCTTGGGAGAAAATACTAAAGTGGGTTAATGTGCTGTTCCACATGTCTAACCTCCTGGGATTCAACCACAGGCACCAAGATCACCAAGTGTACTTGGCAACAATGAGCTAAAAATTAAAAAAAAAAGCATCATACTGTTATTGTATTCATTTTCCCCCAAGGCACTCTCTGATAAGCACCACAACCTCTAAGGGAATTGAGAACAGCTTCCTTGTGGGGTAGGTTATATAATATATATGCATCTTTTTCCAAGCAGTTAAATCATATCCAGCTATCAGCACACCTTACTTAAGGTGATCGTAATGTATGAGATTAAATGTTCCTACCTGATTGGAAACCTTCTTGTCCTCAATTCATTGGCTGTACTGGATTTGTTTTTCTTGGGTCAGACCTTCAGACTTCTACCAGAAATCGTTCCTTTGGGGAAACCAGGCCTTCCCAGAAACTCAGGAAACTGAAATGGAGACAGCAAGAGAGAAGGAAATTATTTGGACATATAGACCTCAATTGTTTGGTTTTAAGTAAACGTCCAAGCAAACATCTTCTAAATGGTATAATAACTTTAGGGAAATTCACGGTTTATAAGTTTGTGTACTCATGAACTGAACATATTATGATAAGAGTACAGGTTGCATTTTGTGTCTTCAACTCAAGCAAAGGCTTCAAAAAAGGCCCAGTTATCCTTTGTTCATTAAGACACAAAGAGAGGGCAAAAAGGGCAAGTTTCAAAGTCTTTTTCTTTACAATTTACTTCCTTTCTTCAGTCTTCAACAAGATCTTCAGGAAATTAACTTTACTAAAGTTAATTATTCATAAAATAAACATAGGAACCTGCAGAAGACTATTTCACACAGACGTGTAATGTACAATATCCATTGCATACATGCACCATGAGCTTGTCTTTTCTAGCACTGGCATACACAAAACTCTGTGTGTGTGTGTGTGTGTGTGTGTGCGCGCGCGCGCGCACATGTGTGTCTTTTTTTGTGATGGAGCCATAGGGAGAAAATAAATCTATTGGCTGCAATTCAGTGATGTAGAAAGATTTAAGGGTAAAGGAGAAGGTTACATCAAGTGAAACAATAAAGTCATGAGGTTGTGGTTCCATAATAATAACAACAGCAGTCTTCTGTAACCAAGGGAGCAGGCTCCTCAAATTATAGTCACACCTGTTAGACCATCTGCCCATACATTTCACACCATCATTAATGGAAAACAAATGGCACTGTCTCTCCTTCCCTTTATCCATTGGCTGTCCTCATATAAACTCTTTTTCTCTTCAAGGTCATGCTCTTTCCTATCTGTTTAAAAATAATAGGATTTAGGAGGAGTGATACGTAATGTGCCGTGCCTTGGTACTTGTACCAGTGACGGCTGTGTAAGCAGCACTGGGTTGTTAGGAGGCTATCAATTGAATTCCCCTAGAAGCAGAACTTGAGGCAATAATTTGAGTGCAAACTGCTCATCTGGGAGGTGCTTCCAGAAAACTCAGAAGTGGAGTGGGAATTGAGAATGGAGGCATGGAAGGCAGCCAACAGAGGTGCATTACCGAATAAAAATTACTCCTGCAGGGAACTGCTGCCAGTACTTCAGGGGAGTTCTGTGAAACTCTACAGAACATGTCTCAGAGTTATCCCAAGAATCGGTGAGAAACTTGAAGTACCTATCTTCCAGTCCCCTCTGTCCTTGGTTGAAAGCTACACCCAGATACATTAACTCCTGTACACTTCTGGCCTGCCCTAAGGTGGATAATTGCAGGTGGCAGCATGATTCTATCAGCATATACTGGAAGGATGAGTGCTGGGGAGATATGAGTAGAGCATCGAAACCATCTAATACAGTCGGGGCAGGAGATATCAATTATTGGCTTGAAAGTCCAAATGGATAACCTTACATTCCTGGGTTTATGGTTTTACTTTGAGGTATTTAAGCATGATGTATGAGTAAAAATTTCCTCTGTTAAATCAAGTTTAAGGTCCTCAATCCCTAATCTTCTGGAAAACGGTGGTATCTTTTAACAGATTTTGGAAAGGTAACATGATTAAGATTTCAAATTGACCATTCATTCATTCACTCATTCAACAAACATTTATTGAACACCTAAAGTATGTCACGGGTTAAACTAGGCACCAGTGTTACTGCTACTAAAATCATTAGAGTGCCACCTAGAATTCAATGTACTGTGACACTCAAATAAGAAAATCCATAGTTACCGTAAAAGGTATTACAGAGTGCTATAGGAAGACACGGTAAGACGTTAATCCATGCTGTGGACAGTAGTATATGGTTGATATCAGTAGGGCTTCCTGTAGAAGGCAATTGAAATGGATATGTAACATGAAGGAAGGGTGAAGTTTTGAGGAAAAGAGAAGATAAATTCACGGTTGCCAGAAAAATGAATGGTTAAGGATCAGTCCAGAAAGGAGTTCCATTCATAATCAGTATAAGAAATGCTCACTGGGGCTTCCCTGGTGGCGCAGTGGTTGAGAGTCCGCCTGCCGATGCAGGGGACACGGGTTCGTGTCCCGGTCCGGGAAGATCCCACATGCTGCGCAGAGGCTAGGCCCCGTGACCCATGGACACTGAGCCTGCGCGTCCGGAGCCCGTGCTCTGCAACGGGAGAGGCCACAACAGTGAGAGGCCCGCGTACCGCAAAAAAAAAAAAGAGAAATGCTCACTGGAGTGTAGGAAAAGAAGACAATGGAGAGTGTGGTAGAAGCCAGATCATGCATGGTCCATGTATGGATAGTAAGTGCTATGGTCTAGTCTTTGTGTTCCCCTCCAAATTCATACATTGAAATCTTAATTTCCGTAGCTGATAGTATTAGTAGGTGGGGCCTTTGGGAAATGATTATGGTATTAGTGCTCTTATAAAAGAGACCCCACAGAGCTCCCTAAGCTCTTCTGCCATGTGAGGATACAATGAGAAGTCTGTGATTCAGAAGAGGGCCCTCATCTGACCATACTGGCACCCTATTCTTGAACTTGCAGCCTCCGGAACTGTGAGAAAAAAAAATTCCTGTTGTTTAGGAGCCACCCAACCTGAAGGATAATCTTACAGCAGCCCAAAAGGACAAAGAGAGTTTGGATGGGAGCTTTTACTCCAAGAAAGATGGGAATCCGTTGAAGGGTTTTACCTGGTAACTTAGAAGAGAGAAAAGTTTCATAACACAGTCAGGTATTTTTATAAGAAAAATTTGTTTCTTTTTCAGAAAGATCACTCTGGAAATACTGTGACTAGATTTTTGGAGAAGTGTGATGGCAGACCTGGATATAGAAAGATGAGTTAGTAGTCCATTAATATAAGTCAAACAAGAAAGTAGATATAAAAAGTGTGTATTTGTGGCTGAGAGTTCTTTTCTTTTACTACTTGAAAAATGTTATGTCAATGCTTCTGACTCCATAATTTTAGACACGAAATATGCTGTCATTGGAATTGGTTTCTCAATAAGTGATGCATCGTTTCTGCCTGTCCACTTTCGAGATTTTTTTTGTCTCTACTTTTCAGAAGTTTAATTATGACGCGTCTTGACAAGGATACCTTTGTGTTTTTCCTCTCTGGATTTGCTCAGATTCTTGAATGTGTGCTTATGTCTTCTAAAAAATTGGGAACGTTTTAGTCATTATTTCTTTGAATACTTTGTCAGTCCTACGTGCTCTCTTTTTTCATTCTGGAACTTTGATGATATGAATGTTAGTGCTCTTGTCAACTGTTTACAAGTTCTAGAGATCCTGTTCTTTCTCCCATCTCTACCCCTCAGCCTATTTTTCTCTGTACATTTGGTACACTGTATTGATCTCTTCGAAGTTCATGATTCCATGCTTCGTAATCTCCAGTCTACTCTTGAGCACAGTTTTTTGATTGTTGTATTTTTCAGTTCTACTGTTCTCATTTGTTTTTATTCTTATAACTTCTAGTTCTTTGTTTACATTTTCTATTTTTCCCATTTCCGTCAAGGAACACATAATTGCTAACTGAAGCATTTATGTGACAGCTTATTTAAAATCCCTGTCTGATAATTTCAATAGATGTTTTAACTCAGTTCTGGTGTAGGTTTATTGTCTTTTCTCATTTATTCTGTGATTTCCTGGCTCTTGGTGCCATGAGTATTTTTCAATTGGATTCTAAACATTGTGAGTTATTACATGACTCTGTATCCCATTTAATTTTATTATTACTTTTTAGAAGGAAGTCATCCTATTGGAGGTGTAGTATGAGGACTGGGGGGTTACGTACAGATTTCCATTGGGCCCTACTGTCAATACCCCAGCAAAAGTGGGCACTTACATTCTCTCACTGCAGACAGATCAAGTAGAAGTTCAGTTATCCTATTGGCCCTCCTGACACCTTCCCCCCAAAAGTGGGAACATTAATATCATTGTGTTGCCTTTTAGTAGGAGTGGAAGTTCATCTCCCCAGTAGATTTCTTGACACCAGGGGAGGGGAGAAGTGAAGTGTTTGCTGTCCTTCCTCCCACTTCATTCCTTCTTGTTGATGCCGGGTGTGGGTAGAGGGTCAGCTACCTGCTGGCCCCACTGACACCAGGGTAAGAGGAAGAGAACTGCCAACTAGCCCTGCTTGTGCCATCTCATTCTGTCTTACTGCCTCAGGACGGTTATGGGGATTCAGCACCCCATTGGGTCTCACTGGCACCATGTGTTGGGGGTTAGTGGGGTGCCTACTCCCTCCAACCTGTAACATCCTATTCTTATCGATGTCAGGGAGAGACGGAGGCTAGGTCCCACCATTGGACCCCACGACTGTGTGAGGGCAGCCCAGTGTTAACTAGCCTGTCAGGCACCACCTTTGAAAGTCTCTTTGCTAATGCAAAGGGGTGGAGGCTCAGCTCACCACTGCACCATACTGAAACAGCCCTGGTGGCGAATCAGAGCGCTGCCTCTTCTGGAGGGCAGGAGTGGGGTGGTGTGGAAGATCAAATCCTAGCTTGGCCCAACTGAACCACAGGACATAGGGGACGGGTGCAATATTCCACTGGCACTTGGCTCGAGTAGTGTGTATATTATTGCCCAAATGCTTTTCTCTCTTTGGCAACCCCTTTCCTCACACCTTGGCTAGGGGGAACGGGGGTTTTGTGTTTTCTTTTTTGAAGCTTTTTCGTCTGTTGTTCTGTTGGTGGTTATTGATTGGGGGTTCCTGTATACCCTCTCCAGGATGTATGGGAAGCAACAGGAAACACAGGGGACTCATCACCATGTTATTCCTCAAGTCCCAAAGTCCCTAGTTAAGTCTGCCTTCTCATTTCCACCTTTCAGTGTCTTCCTATGTTTGTCTGTTGTTATGTTCAGGGTTTTAGTTTTAAGTGGAAGAACCTGGGAGAAATGGGCTACTTCATCTTCTTGGAAGCAGAGGTCTGGAGGCCTATGGATGTTACAAAGTGCTGCTGACTGTAAATTAAAATTTGATGATATACACCTTGCCCTTTCAGAATTATTCTGCTAGATGATGTGGCTTCCCAAGGTAGCTACAATTTGATTTCCATACTTCTAAAAGTCAAGTGTTTTGCTGGAGTTGAAATTTAAAGATAAGCAAGAGATGAGGCTAAGATGGTCTATGTGGTAACAGATTAAAGTTGGAAACATCAATATACATTCATGTTTAGCTTAATATTGCTTCATATTACCTTAATACACATGGTTATGTAGAGAGATACTTATAGATGTGTGCATATACATGGGTAATGTACACACATGTTATCTCTTTGCTCTGTCAGCTGAGAAGATCTAGAAACAATGACATCCGGGCAGCAATCAGCACACCCCACACCCAGATCCTGCTGTCTAATACTGTGCTCCACTAAAAAGACCTGGTTATCCTTGAAGAAGTAGCTGATTCTAGGACTGGGGCAGTAAATATACAAGGTTTATATACAAGACCATCTTATAGTGTCAGAAAGTAAGGAAGTTCCAAAAAAATATATAGGATGGGGATACCTCAGAGTGGCACACGAGCCACTGAACTGAAAAGAGTTCACAAGGGTCAGGACTAGAGCAATTTGAGGAACAAAGTAACTAACGTAGAATTAGAGTATAACCCAAAGTATAAAATAAAAATCCATGAGTTCTTCTGATATAAATAAATGATTGGATACGTAAATAAATGCGGGAGAATAGATAAATCTCCAGTGCAAAAGAATTCCAAATAGTTTATGTAGTACTCCATCTTAAGCATAACTCTCCATTCCTTAGTTGTGGGCTGAGCATATTGACTTCCTTCCAAAAAGTACAATATGGAGAAGGGAAAACACTAATTTTACAATGGAGAAACCTGAAAAACACTACCTCAGCCTGGTGATCAAGGTCGACCTCAGCATTCATAATGCATATTGATACTTTGTACACTTGATGTGATCTGACAAAATAACCCTTCTACTCTTGTGGTCTTCCTCCCCAAAACACATAATCCCAATATTATCATGAAAAATGCATCAAATTCTAGTAGTGGGCATCCTACGCAAACCTAACTACTCAAAATTGCCAACGTCATGCAAGGAAAATCTGAGAAGCTATCAAACCCAAGAGGAGCCTAAGGAAACATGGCAACTAAATGTAATGTGATGTTTTGGATGAAATCCTGGAATAGAAAAAGGACATTAGGTAAAAACTAAGGAACTGGACTAATGTATGGACTATAGTAAACAATAATGTATCAATATTTGTTCACTGATTGTAACAATGGAACATACTAATATAAGTTGATCATCATAGAGGGAAATGGGTATAGTGTATATGGAAACACTTTATACTATCTTCTCAATTTTTCTGTAAAATTAAAACACTTCTAAAAAATAAAGTCTATAAAAACGTTGTGTTTTCTTGTTTTATGATTATGTGCCTGTATGTCCTAATAAATATGCAAATTTGCTTTGCCTTCCTTGATACTGATATTAAAGAAAATACTAAGTAACTCTGAAAGAATTTGTAACTCCAATTTAACAAGCAATAATTCTTGGTATTAACTTTTTAGGAGAACCCACTGAATAAATCAAAGCAAATTGTCTTTAAAGGCTGAATTTCTTTTCAGTGTTTCATCTTTTATATGATTAATGCATACCACAAGCATGGTTCTGTTTCAAAGGGCAGAAAACATTGATTGTAGGCCATGTCTAAACTACAGTGAAATATTAATAGATGATGCTATAACAACTTTAATGTATTTTATGTTTTCAAAATGATGAATTGTTATTTCAGTCAATAAAGTATTCACTTGTATATATTTCCTACCCACCTTTCCCCAGAACACCCACAAGGAAATGATACTATCATCTGATATTAGGTTCATCAATTTAAATGGGAGTGTTTGGTAGCTGTGGTTGCCAACGGTACTGGAACGTGTGATACTTTTACAAATCCTCTCCATGGCAAAATCTGATCTTCACAAGGTAAATCACAGTAGGTGCCTAAAGCCAAATGACAGAGAGTTTTGTAGCTAGATTACCAAGCATTTTACTTAGAGGCACAATAGAATGCAGAAAAGGCCATTTCTCCGTCTTTTTCTGCTCAAAGGTCACTCACCATCTCAGAAGTTTTCCATAAATTTAGACTATATAATGTCACTTAATGTGAATGTAGCTCAACATTCTGTTTTAGTACAGCTAATCTCACATTATTTTATTGGTCCTAAATATGTAAATCATCAGCAAATTTTTGTACTTAACTTTTTTTTTTTTGATGTGGACCACTTTTTAAAGTCTTTATTGAATTTGTTACAATACTGCTTCTGTTTTATGTTCTGGCTTTTGGCTGCGAGGCATGTGGGACCATAGCTCCCCGACTAGGGATTGAACCCACACCCCCTGCATTGGAAGGTGAAGTCTTAACCACTGGACCGCCAGGGAAGTCCCTGTACTTAACTTCTAAAAATAATTAAAATAAGCTATTCAACACATTTTTCCTAAAAAAAAAAAAAAACAAGCAATTCTTCTTAGGCTGGCGCTGGGCACATACATGACTTTGCCATTTTTTCCATGGATTATTTTCTTATCTGTTCTACTGTGTCACATTTGTTCTACCTTCTCAAAAAGAAGCATTTAAAAATTCATCTACGCGTTCAAGCATTCATACATTTATTAAATAAATCTACTGAACACCTACATACGGCACAGAAAAAGAGGCAGAAAACTAATCTGGGTTGCACAGAAAGTAATGAACTCAGTTAAAATTTTTGGTGAAAACAGGTGTTACTCAATCTACTGGAAATTACATTTCATTATGGGGACTCACAGACAAGGAAAACCAAGACCGAAATAATAATAAAGTAATAAAAGCACTAGCCATTTACTGAGTGCCTGCTTTTACCTGACTCTGAAACTCTAAAATCATTACGGATGTTTTGAGGATTGTCTGATATAATTATAATTTCTATTTTACAGATGAAAACAACAAGGTTCAGAGACATTAGGTTACTTGCCTAAAGTGAAGTGGCCCAGAAACTACAGAACTGGAAATTGAACCTTAGATTTCATAATGCCAAAATCTGTGCTTTTAATCACCAAGTGTGTGTGTGTGTGTGTGTGTGTGTGTGTGTGTGTGTGTGTGTGTGAGAGAGACAGAGAGAGACAGAGAGAGACAGAGAGAGACAGAGAGAGAATGTGTTTAATAGAGAACTTCCGAGAAATGGCAAGAAAACTGCCAGGTATCCATAAAAGAATAAATTAGGAGCTTCTTACTATACAAGTAATTGTTAATCTTATGGCTGAACTAAGGATCTCTCACTTTTGAACTAAGAAATCAAAAGCTTCCAGAAGTTGAGTCTAAATTTTACACTTACATAAGATACTTCATACAGAATGCTAAAGTATACTAACTAAAGAGCTCTGAAAATACTGGAAGCATTCATACTAGTATGATTTCATAATGTGGATAATAGAGGATTTAAGAAATTGGCAGATGCAACTGCAGACTCATTTGTTATCATTTCTGTGAAGGGCAAGATAAATCAATAAAATGAGAAAAATGAAAAAAGAATGGCTAGCAATTTTAGGTAGTTTGCTTCATCTCCATACTAGGAAAGACTAAGCAAAAAAAAAAAAATTCTCGAAATTTTATTTTGAAAGCACCTACAAGTGTATATGGTCTTTTTATACCAAATAACTTGGAATTATGAACTGTCAAATAAGTCTAATCTTCTCTGATGATAAAATTGCTGACTTTATTTGAAACTATGAAATGAAAAATGAGGTAAGAGTCAGAAATTCTTAAGAAAAGGAGTAGACAAAACAAAATTATAAGAGTTATGTTAAAAAATATTTTGAAACAAACATAAAATCCCCATTACTGGTACAGAGCTTTTAAAACTTTATTTTGGTTTTAAGTTTTAATAAATATTGATATGTTTACATAATTACTGTCACAAGGAAGACACAATTTTAGGTCAGCTTTCTTCATTCTTTCTTTATTAAGCATTATTTTATTTTGCTCCATCATCGTGTAATTATAATATAGTAACTGTGTCACTTTCTACTAAGTGGATATAATTTCCTAAACTGTTTTCCTATTGTTAACAATTAAAGGTGTTTCCAATTTTTTGTTATTACAAATGACATGACAATGAGCATCTTTATATAATAATTTTCTGGATTATAAATTATTTATCGGCATAAGCTTCCAGAATTAGAGTTAACGTGTAAAAAGCTATTAACATTTTTATCTTGCTAGACATTGCCAAATTACTTGTCAAAAGATGGAACCAAATTATATTGCAAAAATCTCTGCCAACAGAAAACATTATACACAATTTTTGATTTTGCTAAATTAATAAGTTGGAAACCTATGTTCCATTTCTTTGAATTCTTTGATAACAGAGTGCTGCTGGAGGCTGGGAGGGCAGCCATGTCCATGAAGGCTCCCCAGAGTTGGAGCGGGGAAGTGGAAAACGGTAAACAAAAATACTAATTGTATTTTCCCTCGATTGTTATCTCTCATTCTTTTCTGCCTCTGTGTAACTTATATCCAGGTAGCCGGAGAAAACTCATGTGGCAGGGAAAATTGGTATTCCAATAAATTGATAATCACCAACTCCAAATGGATTTTCGAGACTGGAAATATTGCTCTGACTTACAGTAAGTTCTTTCTAATTCTCCTTAAGGACTATTTTCTTAGAAGCTTTCCCTACCCTCCTCAAATTTTCCTCCATCCTCTCTACTTCCTTCACTCTGAGCTGGTGAGGCGCTTCCTAACTCATTAGGAACACAGAAGTCAGTAAATAGTCCACTGCCAAATCCGTTAATTCATTAGCATTTGCATTGATCTTTGTATTCCCTTTCACTACAGGAGTTCAAGTTCAAAGGCCACGTGCACTACAGATAGCATTTCATTTTCTCTCATCTTCTCAAGTACTTCAGAGCACTGCATTTTCTACAACCCATTCTACTCCTTATGCATGATTCTTGCCAAAATTCAACCTCATTCTAGACTAGTAACTCCAACTTAAAATGTTGAAAACTGTACGTGTAACACGAAAGCCTCCCTCCTCCTCTAATCCCTGCATATCTTCTTTAGCCAATTCATGTCTGAACTTTTCAAAATTGTTATCATCATATATTGTTTCCATTTCCTCACGTCCCACTTACTCTATAATTTACATCCATCTGACTTCTCTCACCATAATCTCTCTGCCCCCTGTCCTGAAATTTTACTTATGAAGGTCACCAGGGGTCTCCATGTCAGTATAGCCAATGAATAGTTTTTGTCCTATTTCTAGGCTCTTTCCTTCTTTAAAAAAGAAAAAGAAATACAAAAACCATTTTTTTCCTCTATGCTTTCACACTCTCATCATCTTCTGTCCTGGTATATTTTACTGGCTTTCTGCGTTTAATCTGATTTCTAATATTCTATGAGTTTCCTTTATCTCCAGTGGAATAAACCACTATATGAAGGAGTATTCTCAACAGTTAGTTCTCATAATAACAGTACTAGTAGCAGCAGTCAATACTTCTATAATGCTTATCATGTGCCAGACACTATTCTAAGACACTGTTTAAATACATATATATAGACACACACACACACACATATGTAAAGTTCTCCTCCTCATAGGCATATGAAATAAGCCGATTATTATACCCATGTTACAAATGAGAAAACTGAGGCAATGAGAGGCCAAGGTCACATGGTCAGTACTTGGTGAAGCCCCGCCTGAGTTAATGCTGGAACTTTAGAGTAGACAAGTTAAATAATGTCTCACAGATTGGCCTTAAAAGTGAGCAACATTTAATCAATGACTTGTGAAAGTTCAGAAAAAAAAGGGAACATTTTAAATTGAATGGGATCTACTAAGTCACGTATCAGTAACTAAGAATGACTGATTGAATGAAATTATTTTTCATTATTCTTTTGAAAGAAGAATATTCTTGTGTTAGTGTTTCACAGTTTTTTTTTCATTCACGTATTTATTCTTTATTAGACACATTTCCTACACACCTATGTGCCAGTGTGTGCTGCAAGCTTTGGAAGATTCAGTGGTGAGCAAAAAATTACAAAGTCCCTGCTCTTAAGCAAATGTCCAGTGGTGGAGGAAGACAGAGTAAACATGTAAATAAATGTTGTACGGTGACAGAAATACGACTGGACAAAGGGATGGAGAGGCACTGAGGAGGCAGGTCTCTGGTCAAGATAGTAGTGGTGGCGTTTGAACCGAGACCTTAACGATAAGAGGGAAATTGGTCTGGGTACATGGATTAGCCAATCTAAAGCTGGGAGAGCAAGAAGTAGAGCTTGTTGCATCTGAGGGACTGAAAAAGACAACTGTGCCTCGAACCCCATGAAGGTCAGGGAAAGATGTAGTAAGTGACCAGAGCACATGGTCTCCGTGAGCCTGGCTAAGTAGTTGAAAATTTAATCTCTTTACAATAGATAGCCTTTAGAGGTTAGAAGCAGTGCAATAATAGCGTCTGATTTGTGCTTTTTAAAAGACTACTTTGACTGTTGAGTGTCCTACAAAAGCAAAATACTTGTGTCTCTATGAAGCGCAGATAGTAAATTTTAAAAAGCCCAATGAGCTCATAAGCAGTTGGTTTACTAACTGTAATCATTTATCTTAACTAGACTTCATTAATATAAGCTTGGTGACCTTGGGGTCCTGGGACATATTAGATCTGGGCAACCCAACTATTTTCAAATAGTGTGATTTGAAAAATTCTTGAAATTGTTGGGGTTCAGGAAGATTATTTTGTTGCTGGGGCTGGATGGGAAGTTTAGAATAAGAAAAGAAAGTATGATGGCTGGCTTCCATCTATTCTCCCTTTCCCCGGGAGAAATGATGGTGGGGTGACTACTTTGCTGTTGACCCAATGCTTAAATTTCAGAGCTGGTTCAATCCAGTAAATATGTGCTGAACAACTATTATATGTTAGGCACCTAGCTGGAACTGGGAATAGAAGGAGAATAATTAATAATAAAAGCAGGTATTACTAACAAGAGACAGGCACTGTGCTAATGCTTAACATGCACCATCTCAAGTTACATTAATTTACACACTAACCATATGAGGTAGATGCATTTGTTATACCATTTTCCGGGTGAGAAATCTAATCCCTTTAAGGGGCTTAAGTTACTTCTCCAAGGTTACACAGCTAGTTAGGGGCATAGGCAGTATTTGGACTCAGGTCTGGTATCAGCACCAATTCTCTTAGCCATTATGCTCTCTAAGGACCTTACTTGAGAAGTTCAGGATTATACATATATGGGTACAACCAACCCTAAGACCATCTGGCAAAACTGGCTGCTTGAGAAGTCCTGGATTTATGTAAGATGCTCTTGGAATGCAGAAGATCGTGAAGGAGGGTCCCCAAAACACACTCTCTATACTAAGGGGCGACAGAAGAGAGAAAGAATTAGCCTACAGCAGTATGATATTGAGGACCAAGAAACAGTGTTTCTCTCTTTTGTGAACAGTTATTAAATTATTTCTACTTCAGAATATCAGAAAGGAATCACAGGACTATGGACAGTTTGCTGAGCCACCCTATCTATCTTAGCGTGAATCCTGGCAGGTGTAGAGCTCATAGTATGACCCTGGCACCTAAGTGTAGTTAAGTAAGCTTTCATTTTTTCTTCAGCCTTAAAGCAAAGCAGCTTTCTGATAGGTATAATTTAGGAAAGTCTTCCAAGAAAATAGTTAAAGTCCACTTTAAATATCTCAGAGAAAAGCAATTTTGCAAAAGATCAATCAACAAAAGCAAGGCCAAACACACCAATTATTTCGTGAGACTTGTATTGTTATGTCATTGCTCATGTTGTTTCTTTATGCATTTACCTGGAAGGCGGCTTTTAATGTTCAACAATTCTCAAAGAGATAAAGACCCACACTGATGTGTCAGAAAGAGCTTTGCCCTGGAATTAGATCAGTTTAGGTTTGGCTGCTTACTAGAATTAGGTAACATTCTTAATCTTTCTGAGCCTGTTTCCTATCTGCAAATAGGGATAACACTATCTATTACAGAGGGATGTGGTTAAATTAAATGACACGTCAGTGAAATATATCCTTCCAGACTGAGAACATACCTAGTAAATGTTAAGTGATCTGCAAATATTCTGCTTCCTTGAAATGGATGAAACCTGTTATCATGATTTTAACCAATGGTCTAAATATCAAGACAATATTTAGTTAAAAGTTATATTTGTTCTTTCACTGTCCATCTGCATTTTAACATATTCTAACATATTCTCCTCGATAAATTGTGTCAATATTAGTAACATTTGTCATTTCAGCTATTACTGTTCATATGTTTAAAATATTTCAATGTGATATAAGCCATTACGCAAAGGGATGCCTAGCTGGCTTTGTCAAAGATTTATTTTAAGTAAAAATGAAAGACTCATTTTCACCAAGTTTTATTGAACAGTGTATTCATTAACTGTATGAACTTTCTGGCCAACCCAATACAGTAGCCAAGACATGGAAACAACCTCAGTGTTTTTTTGTGGATGAATGGATGAAGAAAATGGGATGCATACAACCTACTATTATTCAGCCGTGATAAAGAAGGAAATCTGCCTATATGTGACCACATGGGTGGATTTGGGGGGCATTATGCTAAATGAAATGTCAGACAGAGAAAGATAAATACTTTATGATCTCATATGTGAAATCTAAAATACTGAACTCATGATAGAAAGAATGGAATGACGGTTGCCAGAGCTGGGGGTTGGAGGTGAGGAAAATGAGGGAAGACGATCAAAAGGTAAAAACTTCTAGTTATAAGACAAGGGAGTAATGGTGATGTAATGTACAGCTCGGTCACTACAGTTAACAATACCGTATTTTATGTTTGAAAGTTGCTAAGAGAGTACATCTTGAAAGTTCTCATCACAAAGATAACATTTGTAATTATGTGAATTAAGGTTAACTAAACTTATTGTGGTAATCATTTCACACACTATATATATATATATATATGAATCATCACATTGTACACCTTGGACAGATACAATATTATATATCAATTAAGTTAAATTTCCGTCTGGCCTGTCATTTTCCAAAGGCCACTCAAGGTCAGGGGACAGAACGCCTCCTCTCCAAGTGTCCTGCCAGCCCACCCACTCAAGATCAGAGGGACAAAATGCCTAACTAAAACAAAACAAAACAGAAACACAAAAAAACTGGAGAGAGGGAGGAAAGGGTGCCCTGAAAAAAAAAAAAAAAAAAAACTAAGCACGTTGACAGCGCTAAGAATAAACTACCAGGAAAAAGAAACCCTACATGTCAGATCCTAAAGTACAGAAGGGCAAGCCCGCCGGCAGTCCAGGCCCGGGGGGACCGGGGTCCCCAGCCCTGCAGAGCCAACCGCAGACCGGCTCAGGCGCCCCTCGGAAGCGCGGGGTCCCCGCGGCCGAGTCGACGCCCCCGGCCGGCGCCGGCTCCCCTCTGCCCACCCTGCGCGCGGGGGCTGGAAACTGCCGCGGAGAACCACGGCGGGGCGGGAAGGGGGGCTCCAAAGAGGGTCTGGCGACTCGAGTCGCTCCGTTTCTCGGTGGGCTCAGCGCGCGCCGTGGGGGAGGAGGGGCGGGGGTCCGGGAGGAGGGGTGGGGGTCCGGGAGGAGGGGACGGGCGGCACTTACGTAGACCGGCAGCGGCCACGGGTAGACGGCGGGCTCGGTCCCCAAGAGCGACTCCAGCCTCAGCTCCAGCTTCTCCCCCATGTATTCGCGCGCAGTCCCCGCACCACGCTAGTCTGGCGCTTGGGGGAGGGGCGCGGCGCCGCCGGCGGGGGCGGGGCAGACGGGCAGGCGGGAGGCTGAAGGGAGGGGGCCTGGCCTCGGCCTCAGCTGCCGCCGCCGCGCTCCCGTCCGGCCCCCGGCTCCCTCTTTGTGGTCACAGGCCCGGGGCCCCCAGCGCTGCTCCGAACTCGGACCGGGGTGAGGCGAGCACAATGAGCCGGAGGCCGGACTGAAACACTCCCGGCGCGCGCGGCCCGCCTCATCGACTCGCAGGCTCTCACGCACGCACGCTCCCACGCACGCACGCACGTACGCACGTCATCGGCTGCCCCTGGCCACACCCACCGGCCCGAAGTGGGGACCTGGCCAAACCTCTCAGGGCCAGTGGTGGCGGGTTCGACTCCTGACCTCGACATACCGTGACACACACACACACACACACACACACACACACACACACACACACACACACACACACACACACACACACACACACACACACACACACACACACACACACACACACACACACACACACTCTAATAAGACTATAATTCCTATTAAATATGACAGCTGGAATCCCGGCTTCTGTTCACAAAAATGCCGTGTATTTAGCCTATGCTAGGCACCAGACCGCGGACGCTCAGTACTGGCAAAAAAGGAAATGCCCTGCCCTCATAGCACTGCCATTTTAATTGTAATAGTAGTGACAATGGTCAAGGGAGAAAATAAAGTGTCATCATCGCCACGGGGATGGTTAATCTCATGTGCGCACTGCGTGGGGCCCCGGCAACCACAAACATTATTCCAGATGTGGCCAGGAAGGTATTTTTCAGAAGAGATTAACACGGAAATTGGTCCACTTTGCGTAAAGGAGATTGTCAATGCCGCGGCGTGGGTGGGCCTCGTCCATCAGTTGAAGGACTGGAGAGAAAAATGAGGTGCCCTAGAAAGAGGGAAGTGTTCCTCCAATGGACTTGGCACATCAGCTCTTCCCTGTGTCTCCAGCCCAGAGTCCTGCCCTGACTTGCCTGCCTCACGGTCACAAGAGTCAACTCCTTAAAACGAAACTATATATGTAAAAATATTGAATATATACAAGCCTATTAATTTGTATATGTGTGTATAGATATTATATATATATGTATACACATATGTTTATATGTGCATGCGTTTGTAGTATATGTGTAAGTACTATATACAGTATACATACAAGCCTATATACTTGTGTATATATTGTATACATGTATGTGTATATATACAGTATACATATAATAAAGGTGAACATGCTGTATATATACACACACCCATATATTGATATATGGGTGTGTATATGTACAGTATATGTACACTGTATGTATGTATGTATACAGTGTATATTGATATATAGGTGTGTATATATTTTGTATACCTGTATGTGTATAGGTATTATATGTATATATGTATGTACTATATATATATACACACTTGCGTGTGTATTTATATGTGTATGTACATGCACATATTTACATATAGGTGTGTGTGTATACATTGTATATATGTATGTGTATGTATCCTATATATGATATGTGTATGTATATATATGACGAATTTATAGATGCAGTACATATATATTTTTATTCTACATGCTTTTATATGTAGGTGTATATGTGTCTATATGTATGTACGTGTATGTATTGCATATATTATATGTGTGTGTATGTATACTGTATATATACACACCTAAATAGCTTTGTATGTGTGTATATATGTATGATATAGACGTACCTAGGTGTGTATATTGCATATCTTATACGAATGTGTACATACTGTATATATATACAAACTATGCATTTCATATGTGTGTATGTATAGTGTATATGTATGTGTCTATTGTATATATTATGTGTATATGTGTGTAGACATACTGTATATATACAAACTGCATTTTATATATATGTGTGTATATATGTATTTGCGTATTGCATATACTATATGTGTATATGTCTGTATGCATACTGCATATATACACAGCTGTATATTTTTGTATGCGTGTACATGTGTACGTGTGTGTGTATATACACACACACCCTATGGATTCTGTTTGTCTGGAGAACCCTCACTGATACGGACACTTCTGACAATTGAGCACCTGCTCTTTGCCAGCCAGGGAGCCAAACGCTTGTCCTTTCTGTGTCTCCCTTAAGTGTCACAAGTCCCGGGAGGGAAGGTGATGCCGCTCCTACCAGTTGAGGTGCCTCAGGGTCAGAGAGGTGCACAGGGCGGGGGGACTGGAGCCTGGTGGAGCCCAGGTGGAGTTCTAGCAGCAGTACAGCCTAGCAGTCCCACTTCCCCGGGTGCCTCTCACAAAGACGCCGAGGGAGAGACGGGGTCTGAAGGAGGGGATGAGGAAGCTTCCGTGGGTCTGCAAGCCCAGACCAAGGCTGACTCGTCAAGGGTGTTAGAGGTCAGGACTCTGGTTACCTTGGGGATGGGGTTACACAGAGCCATTCCCATTCTGAAAAAGTATCCATTCTGCTCTTGTTTGTATGTTTACCCCCCCTCCCCCAAATCTTTTAAAAACACATTCTCTTGGTTGCTGGGAGCACACAAGGGGAAGTTGTGTGTGAGGGGGTGTGATCCAGGGGACAGGGAGGATAAGCCCCCCACTCGTAGGGCCAGGAGTGGCTCAGCTTTGTGAGCTAAGGATGGCCCGCGAGGTCCCAGAGAGAAGGGTCCCTGCTCCGTCCCTGCTCCGTGCACCCCATTCCCAGCCTGAGAAGTCCAGAGCCCACCCCCCCCCACACACACACACACCAGGGAGGAGAGCCAGTCACCCTGGCTCCCAGGCTCCGGCTCCAAGGCTCCCGGCACTAGGAGCTATTTTCAGCTTTCATGCCCTAGGACACGGCCAGAGCTAGTGTCTCCGGAAACTCTCTGTCTGTCTCTCGCCCGCCCGCCATCCCTCCCTCCCTCCTCCGCCTCTTCCCCTCCCACTCCAGCTGTCCTGCCCTCCACCCTGCATTTCTACACAGGATGGCTCACAGACAGCTGCTCCCCGTGCCCACCCGCCACCATTCGATGGATGTCAAAGCAAGCCCTGGGGACTTCCCTGGAGGTCCAGCGATTAAGACTCTGAGCTTCCACTGCAAGGGGTGCGGGTTCGATCCCTGGTCAGGGAAATAAGATCCCACATGTCGCCCGGCACGGCCAAAGAAATAAATGAATAAAAAATAAAGTTATAGTGATGAAACAGCCCTAGTGGTGCAAGGATGGGACGTATAGCTCTATGGTAGAGAATAAAGGTCCAGAAACAGATAGATGAGAACTTGATAGGACAGAAAGTGGGGAAATTAAGGAGTTTTCAATAAATGGCATTAGGACAATTGCATATCCATGTGGGAAAAAGTAAATTGTCTAAATAAAACAAAACTTGGTAGAACTGAATTGGTAGCTTTACAAGTTGGCCTTCCTCTCTAGCTACATTTTTTCCTTATTAATTCATATAAATTACTCATTTATACTTCAAAATTGAAAATATGTTTCCACACTCTATGTAAGATATATCTGGTAACTAGTTTTCTATTTAGAGAACTGAAAATATTCCATAAAATTTAAGAAAAAACTCAACCTAATGTTTTATTCTAATATTTACACATAGCCAGTAAATGTAGCTTTTATAAAGGCATGCAATTATAATTCAATTATTATTCTCTTCAGTAAGATTTTCCTGAGCAAAGTATTTAAAACATTTTATGAAAATACATTACAGTTTTAGTTACTTTCTTCACATGAACACTTTGAAAATATACTTAGTTCCAGGCTTCTTAAAGCATTTTGATACAATACCTCTCCTTTCTTCAGTACATTACATAGCATCAGATTCACAAAGTATACACAAACAGTACTTTTAGAAAATATAACCAGTAGTTATTATAGAATATGAAATCAAATATTTTAATTTGCAATATTTGCTTATAAGTTTGGTATTTTTTCCCAACATGGACTTAATGAGAAATCTAGAACTGTATTCTAATTCTACTCATTCAAAATATTTTAGCATTTTCATTTCATGTATTTCCTCCTCCAAAGCAGTGAGTCCAAGCTAAAATGAACTATAATAGATTTTATGTATTTGATTCTTGTACTAAATACTAATAAGTGGAATTCATTAGTTGCAATGCTTGTACAGTCTTCAGGAAATAGACAAAATATACATATGTATTAAGATTAGGTTTTTTAGAGAGAATGATGTTTGTGGATGACATCTGTATTCATCAGAGTTCTCCAGAGAAACAGGATATATTGATATATAAGAGGAGATTTATTATGGGAATTGGCTCATGTAATTTGGGAGGTTGAGATATCTGACTACATGGGGTTTGCAAGTTGGAGATCTAGGAAAGTCGGTGGTATAATTCAGTCAAAGTCAAAAGGGATGAAAACCAGGAGTTCTGATGTCCAAGGGCAGAAAAATGGATGTTGCATCTTAAGAGAGTGAGAATTGCCCCTTCTCTGCCTTTTAGTTCTATTTGGGCCCTCAATGGATTGGATGATGTCCCCATCCACCACCACATTGGTAAGGCAGATTTTCCTTATTCAATCTACTGATTTAAATTTTTATTCCTTCATGAGACTTCTTCATAGACACACCCAGAAATAATGTTTTACCAGCTATCTGGGCATCCCTTAGACCATTCAAGTTGATACATTAAATTAACCATCACAGTACCTCATAATATGTGTGTACCACAGTATATTACACAAAGTTGGTGTAACTGGCAATCACTGGAACAATAATTTGCTTCTTATATCCACTGTTTTTAAACTGATAATTGATCATTACTTATATGCAAGCATTATGATAAAGTCAAGAGACACAGGTACAGATATTTTGAAAGACATGGCTCCATAAAACAAAGGCACCACAGGGTAAAGATCTTGGCACAGAAAACAGACATTTGACATGTTTTGTTAAGAGGAAAATCATTCTTATGTGTGTGACATCAGTGTAGCATGAGGATTTTAAATTCTAACACATTTTAAAATTATTTTTGAGGAAAATATTTCTAAAATGAGTACATCTTTCCTTTTTTCTTTTTTCATTATTTTCAAAGTCATACACATCCATGTAAAATATCTAGAAAATACAGATCAATGAATTTTATAAATTTTATTAAAATGTTATTATAATAATTTGATAAACACAAATAAATAATGTATAACATTATACTTCTGAACCTGTCATTTATGGTCTATGATGTGAATCCAATCTGGCTTTAACTTTAATCACACGTTGACCTCCAATTATGGATATTCTGTACTCAATATTGTTGATATATGTTATTTTTCATCCAACCTTGAGAGTGTCAGATAGGAAAATTCCAATGCAGCTATGTAAAGATGACAAATTGATATGTGTGCACAACTATTTCTCTCATGCTTCATTAGTCCTAGGATGAGGTGAGCACAGTAATTGTGTCCCATACTGCCCTTCTTGCACTACATCTATAGATTTACTTTGGAGATTCAAGAATCTCCACGTATGTGTTTATGTATTTAGGATTGTTTATTAAAGAAAAAGAAGAGACTTCTTCTCTACCAATGTATATTATTTTGTTTGGGATGATGAATTCCTGAAAGGGGTCCTTAACTTTTACTTAAAATAAATGTCTTCATAAGGCTTGTGATATAGCTCAGTATTTCACAAAGTGCATTCCTCAGACCACTAATTATCTTTGATATTAATAAATATTAAAGGGACTCCATATAGTCAGGATGTGCAAAACAGAGTATTGTCTGCAGAACTCTTCATGGTTTTGGATATGATTCATTAATTTTGTCTTGTGAATCCGAGGGAGAGCTACATTTAAGATTTAATTTATTAATTTATACAGGTAAATTATGCAGATTGCATGTGAGAGTTAAAATGTTGAAAAAAAAGCACAAAAACTCTTGTGAAATCCTGACACCAGTAGATTGTACAGAGGTTCTTCAATTTTCTCTCATAATAGTAACCTGTTTTGTCTGCATGATATCAGTTATATATTGTTTAATGTTGAATATAAAAACACATATGTGAGACAATGTATTCAAAGTAAATTTCCAAAAACAGAATTAATAGGGAAAGCGTATGTGTTCCAAAAGTACTGTACCGATTTAAATTCCCAACGCAAATATTTGGAAGAGCCTGAACCAAAACTAGGCTTTGTCTTGTTTTAAGTTTTGTTAATCTCATCAGAGAAAAATATATTTTCTTATTTTATGTCTTTAATAATATCTGAGAATTAAGTTCTTTGAATAGAATAGAATGTTTCTTTCAATTCAGGGTGTTTTTTTTTAATTCACTATTCTTGTCTCTGCCAGTGTTTCTTTGAATGTGTCCACAGTCAGATGCAAAGCAAACAGACTTCCCTATATTTTTGTACTTTTTTAGTTTTTTTCTTTTTTTTAATCCATTATCATTTCCATGCATTCCTTAAAGAATAAATATTGTTGACAGGAAGCCACTCTGGGCTTTAAGTTGCTTTTATTATAAATCTGTTACATTTATCTTTAGAGTTAGTAATCAGAATGATATCTCTTTAAACATATTCAAATGTTTTGTTCTATCTTTCTATTTAAAAAAATATTATTGACAGAGAATAATATTCTTAACACTGAAAGTTGTCAAAATGCTGTCACTGTTAATAATTTTTGTTTAGAGACTTATAAGTGCTCACATTGTGTATCATGCATTTTCAGTCTGCATTACGGACATGGACATTTTCCCTCTTTTATGTGAATCTACTTACTCCTAGATAATTAATTCTATATTTTTATTCTCATGGTAAACTGTAATCATGTTCTAAATTCATGTTAGATGTCTCCACTACAAAGGGCTTTCTGACTTTTATCCAATACCAATAATTAGCCTCTTTTTTCTTAATATTACTGTTGCACCTTCCATAATTATTCTGCATGGCAAATAACACACTGTTTGCTTATCCATTTATCTGTCTGACTCTCCAATTATATAGAGAGCTCCCAGAGGAGAGGAGCTATATTTTAATCATTATTGAATTGAAAATTGCATTTAAAATACAAAAACATTAAAAATGTTATAATAAAAATGTAAAACTAATAAAAATTAGAAAATTCTTGAGAATTTTAAAATGTGCTAAAATTTAATTGGGTGAATTAATTCTATTTTGATAAAATTTGATACTTTTATGTTTTGATAATATATTATGTTTTACAAAGGTGAAATTTGTACAAAGAAAATTTGCAGATGTTAAAGTCAGTATAAGAATATTAAAGTTGGACTTCCCTCGTGGCACAGTGGTTAAGAATCTGCCTGCCAATGCAGGGGACATGGGTTCGATCCCTGGTCTGGGAAGATCTCATATACCTTGGAGCAACTAAACCCATGTGCCACAACTACTGAGCCTGTGCTCTACAGCCCATGAGCCACAACTACTGAGCCCATGTGCCACAACTACTGAAGCCCGTGCACCTAGAGCCTGTGCTCTGCAACAAGAGAAGCCACCACAGTGAGAAGCCCACACACCGCAATGAAGAGTAGCCCTGCTCACTGCAACTACAGAAAGCTGCATGCAGCAACGGAGACCCAATGCAGCCAAAAATAAATAAATAAATAAATAGTTAAAAATAAAAATTTTAAAAAAAGAAAATTAAAGTTGATCCATTGTCTTAAAAGCACAGGTAAATATGATATTTGATGAGTCTTGACTTCTTTCTAAATCATCATTTAAATGTTTAAAAAGTGACATTTCCAGGTAATGGAACTACCTAGACAAAAATAATATTTTAGCTTTAAATATTATACTATATTCTATAAAATGAAACATTTTAATGAAAAATAAAGAATTCTATTTTAGGTTTTTCAAGTGTCACATGATTTTTGATAGTTACTGATAGATTCCAATGCAAATTCCTACTGATTTTAGAAATAGAAGATTTTTTAAATGGGGCAAATTTCTATTGATACTGGAAAGTAGTAGATAAAGCATGTTAACCATGAATTCAGGGAGCCTAGATTCAATTTTCAGATTAAACAAGTATGAGAATGGAAATTTAGAAATGTACATGATACACTAGTTGTTTAATCTCTTCTTCCATAAATGGAAATAAATGAAAGTACTCAACACAAATTAGTTATTTGATTATTAAATGTCTGAATCTCTTAAGTGATCATACAAATAAAGATACCAAAACAATGGTTAATTTTGATAATGATAGAGATATTAGTGTTGCCTAGTGAAAAGTAATTAGAATTATTCAGATGACAGCAATATTAATACATGAATATTTGAAGTAGGAAATTTTGGAGATAATCAGTCCATGGAGTAGACTCATCAGAATTTTACTAGCACCCCTGTGAGGACTGATGATGGATGTAATATCATATTTCCTTCTTCTCAGCACTTACACTTGGTTGGACTGCTAAAATAGGAACACAGAAGAAGATCTGTCCATCCCCTAGTGACTCTTATTAATACCAAAAAAAAAAAAGCAGGTCATGATGGCAGAGTAGAAGGATGTAGAGCTCACCTCCCCCTATTAACATGTCAAAAATACAATACATGTAGGGCAACTCTCACTGGAAAATAAACTGGAGAATGGCAGAAAGAATCTCTACAACCAAGGCTGTAGAGAACGATCTACATGGAGTCAGGTAGGAAAAGAGAAGCAATCACGTCAGGACTTGTGCCCCTAGGATAGGACACAGAAGGGGTGCAGTGTATCACAAGCTTGGAGAACTTTTCTGAGGAGTGAGGGATTCCAACCACATGTGTATCCCAGCCCTAGGGTCTGACTCCAGAAAGATGAGTCCCCTTAGCTGGTTTAAAGCCAGTGGGACTTATAGGAAGGCTGTAAGAAACCAAGACTTCATTTGTGAAGAACATGCAAATGCTTACTTACTGCTTATTCCCAGCAACAAGGTAGATGAAACAGACTGAAACTGTCTGGAGGTCTCACTGATGTGCCAGGATCATCCCAGCATGTGCTCTACCCATGCTGAGTGCCAGCTCTGCCTCCTTTAGCTCCAGCACTAGGGCAAATGCTGCCATTATGGAGGAGTGCCCACTTGGAGGCACAGAGCCTCCTTGGACATGGCACTGCATCTGAAAGGGCAAGGGCAGCCATTGGTGACACTCGCAGAGATGGTGGATTGGGAGCTATCTGGAGCTCTGAATGGTGAGCTGGAACTAGCCCAGTATGTGCCTGGGCTTGCACCAGGCACCCACTCCAGCCCCTCTTGCTTCAGTGCTGCTTCTGGGGCAAAGGTGCTGTTGCCAGGGAGAGCACACACTTTGAGGGAATGGAGCCAGCTTGGACCTGACCCTCAGGGCTTCTGCTCCAGCAACTTGGGACCTGCACCCATCCCTGATAGGTGGCTGATGGCCACTAAGTATAGAAGAAACCCAGGCTCACATCTGGCTCTGGGTCTAGCCCATTCATCTCCAGCTCTACCTCCCACCCACCCATGATAAAAACTCTCATCAAAGTTGCTATAGAGGAAACATATCTCAACAGAATAAAGGCCATTTATGACAAACCCACAGCTAATATCATACTCAATGGGGAAAAGCTGAAAGTGTTTTTCTAAAATCAGGAGTAAGACAAGGATGCCCACTCTTGGCACTTCTACTTAATATAGTATTGGAAGTCCTATCCACAGCAATCAAAAAAGAAAAAGAAATAAAAAGCATCCATATTAGAAGGAAAGAAGTAAAACTCACTAATTGCAGATGACATGATACTGTATATAGAAAACCATAAAGTCTCTACTCAAAAACTATTAGAAGTAATAAATGAATTCAGTAAAGTTACAGAATACAAGATTAATACATAAGAATCTTTTGCTTTTCCATACATTAATAATGAACAATCAGGAGGATACAGAAAGAAAACAATCTCATTTAAAATCACATCAAAAAAATAAAATACATGGGAATAAACTTAACCAGGAGAGAAAAGACCTATACCCTGTAAACTAATAAACACTGATAAAGGAAATGACAGATGATGTAAAGAAATGGAAAGAGATGCCTTGTTCATGGACTGCATGAATTAATATTGTTAAAATGTCCATATTACCCAACACAATCTACAGATTTAACGCTATCCCTATCAAAATACCCATGACATTTTTCACCAAACTAGACCAAATAATCCTAAAACTTATATGGAACCACAAAAGACCCCAAATCACCAAACGAATTTTGAGAAAAATGTACAAAGCTCAAGTGGCCATGCTCCCTGGCTTCAGACTATATTACAAAGCTACAGTAATCAAAACAGCATGGTACTAGCACAAAAATAGGCAAGTAAATCAATGGAACAGAATAGAGAGCCAAGAAATAAACCCACGCACTTTTGGTCAGTTAATTTATGACAAAGGAGGCAAAAATATACAATGGGGAAAGACAGTCTCTTCAATACGTGGTGCTGGGAAAACCAGACAGCTACATAGAAAAGAAAGAAATTAGAATATTTTTTCACACCATGTACAAAAATAAACTCAAAATGGATTAAAATCGTAAATCTAAGACCAGACACCATAAAACTCCTAGAAGAAAACATAGGCAGAACACTTTTGACATAAATTGTAGCAATATGTTTCTGAATCTGTCTTCCGGACCAAAGGAAACTAAAGTAAAAATAATCAATTGGGAACTAATTAAACTTAAACGCATAGGAAAACATCAACAAAACAAAAAGACAAACTACTGAATAGGAGAAAGTATTTGCAAATAATATGACTGATAACGAGTTAATATCAAAAATATATAAATACTACACACAAGTCAATAACAACAACAACAAAAAAGTCAACTAAGAAATGGGCCAAATAGATATTTTTCCAAAGACTACATACAGATGGCAGCAGGTACATGAAAAGATGCTCAACATTGCTAATCAGCAGAGAAATGCAATTGTAAACCACAAGATATGACCTCACACCTGTCAGAATGGCTATCATCAAAAAGTCTAGAAATAGCAAATATTGGTGAGGATGTGGAGAAAAGGGTACCCTTGTACCCTTTTGGTGGGCATGTAAATTGGAACAGTCACTATGAAAACAGTTTGGAGTTTCCTCGAAACAATAACAATAGAACTACCATGTGACCCAGCAATTCCACTCCTAGGCATATACCCAAAGATAACAAAAACACTAATTTGAAAAGTTACATTCACCCTAATGTTCACAGCAGCATTATTTACAATAGCCAAGATATGGAAGCAACTTAAGTGTCCATTAACAGATGACTGGATAAATAAGAAGTGATAGACACACACACACACACACACACACACACACACACACAAAATGGAATAATAGCCATAAATAAATTTCGCTGTTCGCAACAACATGGATGGACTTGGAGGGTATTATGCTTAGTGAATTAAGACAGCAGAGAAAGACAAATGCTGTTATCACTTGTATGTAGAATCTACAAAATGAAACCAATGAATGAGTATAAACAAACAAATAAATTTACAGGTATAGAGAATAAATTAGTGGTTACCAGTGGGCAGAGGAAAGGTTGGAGGGGACAAGATAGGGTAGGAGATTAAGAAGTACAAACTATTAAGTATAAAATAAATAAGATACAAGAATATATACATATATTTTTTTTTTTTTTTTTTTTGCGGTACGCAGGCCTCTCATTGTTGTGGCCTCTCCCGTTGCGGAGCACAGGCTCCGGACGCGCAGGCTCCGGACGCGCAGGCTCAGCGGCCGTGGCTCACGGGCCCAGCTGCTCTGCGGCATGTGGGATCTTCCCGGACCGGAGCACGAACCCATGTCCCCTGCATCGGCAGGCGGACTCTCAACCACTGCGCCACCAGGGAAGCCCCACGAGAATATATTTTATAGCACAGGGAAAATAGCCAATATTTTATGATAACATTAAAAGGAGTATAATCTATAAAAATATTGGATCATTGCGCTGTACATCTAAAGCTAATATAATAAAGTATATCAACTATATTTCAATAAAAAAGGTGTGTTTATGTTATATAGTAGTTAGATTTTTTAGCAGTTAGTTCAAATACATCAGAAATACATCTACATGTGGAACAACTCCTACAGAACACCTACTGAATGCTGGCAGAAGACCTCAGACCTCCCAAAAGGCAAGAAACTCCCCACGTACCTGAGTAGGGCAAAAGAAAAAAAAAGAGAGAGAGAGACAAAAGAATAGGGATGGGACCTGCACCAGTGGGAGGGAGCTGTGAAGGAGGAAACGTTTCCACACACTAGGAAGCCCCTTCACTGGTGGAGACGGGGGGGGGGTCGTGGGGGGGAACTTTGGAACCATGGAGGAGAGCAGAGCAACAGGGGTGAGGAGGGCAAAGCAGAGAGATTCCCACACAGAGGATCGGTGCCAACTAGCACTCACCAGCCCGAGTAGCTTGTCTGCTCACCCGCCGGGACAGGCGAGGGCTGGGAGCTGAGGCTTGGGCTTCGGAGGTCAGATCCCAAGGAAAGGACTGGGGTTGGCTGCGTGAACACAGCCTGAAGGAGGCTAGTGCCACACAGCTAGCTGGGACGGAGTCCGGGAAAAAGTCTGGACCTGCCAAAGAGGCAAGAGACCACTGTTTCAGGATGCATAAGGAGACGGGATTCAGAGCACCGCCTAAACGAGCTCCAGAGACAGGCATGAGATGCGCTTATCAGCGCAGACACTAGAGAGGTGCATGAAATGCTAAGGCTGCTGCTGCAGCCACTAAGAAGTCTGTCTGCAAGTACAGGTCACTATCCACACCTTCCCTTCCGGGAGACTGTGCAGCCCGCCACTGCCAGGGGCCCATGATCTAGGGACAACTACCCTGGGAGAACAAACGGTGCACCTCAGGCTGTTGCAACGTTATGCCGGCCTCTGCCGCTGCAGGCTCGCCCTGCATTCCGTACCCCTGCCTCCCCCTGGCCTGAGTGAGCCAGAGCCCCTAATCAGCTGCTGCTTTAACCCCATCCCGTCTAAGTGAAGAACAGACGCCCTCAGGCAACCTAAACGCAGAGGCAGGGCCAAATGCAAAGCTGAACCCCAGGAGCTGTGAGAACAAAGAAGAGAAAGGGAAATCTCTCCCAGCAACCTCAGGAGCAGTAGATTAAATCTCCACAGTCAACTTGATGTACCCAGCATCTCTGGAATACCTGAATAGACAAGGAATCATCCCAAGATAGGATGTGGACTTTGGAAGAACTGTAGACCTGGGGTTTGCTTTCTGCATCTAATATGTTTCTAGTTTTATGTTTATCTCAGTTTAGTATTTAGAGTTTATTATCATTGGGATATTTGTTTATTGATTCGGTTGCTCTCTTCTTTTTATATAGATATATATTTTTTATCTTTTTCTCTTTTTGTGATGGTGCATGTGTATGCTTCTTTCTGTGATTTTGTCTGTACAGCTTTGCTTTTACCATTTATCCTGGACTTCTGCCTGTCCGTTTTTTTTCTTTTCCTTTTTCTTTTTTTTATAGTATAGTTTTTAGCGATTATTATCATTGGTGATATGTGTTTTCATTTGGTTGCTCTCTGCTTTCTTCTTTTTCTTTATTTTCCTTTTTTAATTACTTTTTAATTATTTTAATTTTTATTTTAATAACTTTATTTCCTTCTTTCCTTCCTTCCTTCCATCATTCCATCCTTCCTTTTCTCTCTTTCTTTCTTTCCTTCTTTCCTCCTTTCCTCCTTTCTTTCTTTCTTTCCTTCTTTCCTTCTCTCTTTCTCTCTCTTTCTCCCTTATTTTCTGAGCTGTGTGGCTTACAGGGTCTTTGCGCTATGGCCAGGTATCAGGCCTGTGCCTCTGAGTTGAGACAGCCGAGTTCAGGACACTGGTCCCCCAGAGACTTCCCGGCTCCACGTAATATCAAAGAGTGAAAGCTCTCCCAGAGATCACCATCTCAATGCTAAGACCCAGCTCCACTCAACGATCAGCAAGCTACAGTGCTGGACACCCTATGACAAACAACCAGCAAGACAGGAACACAACCCCACCCATTAGCAGAGAGGCTGCCTAAAGTCATAATAAGGTCACAGACACACCAAAACACACCACTGGACGCAGTCCCACCCACCAGAAACACAAGATCTAGCCTCATCCACCAGAATACAGACACCAGTCCCTTCTACCAGGAAGCCTACACAACCCACTGAACCATCCTTAGGTACTGAGAGCAGACACCAAAAACAATGGGAACTAGAAACCTGCAGCCTGTGAAAAGGAGACCCCAACCACAGTAAGTTAAGCAAAATAAGAAGACAGAGAAACACAAAGCAAATGAAGGAGCAAGGTAAAAACCCATGAGACCAAACAAATGAAGAGGAAATAGACAGTCTACCTGTAAAAGAATTCAGAGTAATGATAGTAAAGATGATCCAAAATCTTGGAAATAGAATGGAGAAAATACAAGAAACGTTTAACAAGGACCTAGAAGAACTAAAGAGCAAACAAACAATGATGAACAACACAAAAAATGAAATTAAAAATTCTCTAGAAGGAAGCAACAGTAGAATAACTGAGGCAGAAGAACGGATAAGTGACCTGGAAGATAAAAGAATGGAAATAACTACTGCAGAGCAGAATAAAGAAAAAAGAATGAAAAGAACTGAGGACAGTCTCAGAGACCTCTGGGACAACATTAAACACACCAACATTTGAATTGTAGGGGTCCCAGAAGAGGAAGAGAAAAAGAAAGGGACTGAGAAAATAGTTGAAGAGATTATAGTTGAAACTTTCCCTAATATGGGAAAGGAATTAGTCAATCAAGTCCAGGAAGCACAGAGAGTCCCATACAGGATAAATCCAAGGAGAAACATGCCAAGACACATATTAATCAAACTATCAAAAAGTAAATACAAAGAAAAAATATTAAAAGCAGCATGGGAAAGATAACAAATGACATACAAAGGAATACCCATAAGGTTAACATCTGATCCTTCAGCAGAAACTCTGAAAGCCAGAAGGGAATGGCAGGACATATTTTAAGTGATGAAAGGGAAAAACTTACAACCAAGATTACTCTACCCAGCAAAGATCTCATTCAGATTCAACAGAGAAATTAAAACCTTTACAGACAAGCAAAACTAAGAGAATTCAGTACCACCAAACCAGCTTTACAACAAATGCTAAAGGAACTTCTCTAGGCAGGAAACACAAGAGAAGGAAAAGACTTACAATAACAAACCCAAAACAAGTAAGAAACTGGTAATAGGAACATACATATCAATAACTACCTTAAATGTAAATGGATTAAATGCTTCAACCAAAAGACAAAGACTGGCTGAATGGATTCAAAAACAAGACCCATATATATGCTGTCTACAAGAGACCCACTTCAGACCTAGGGACACATAGAGACTGAAAGTGAGGGGATGGAAAAAGATATTCCATGCAAATGGAAATCAAAAGAAAGCTGGAGTAGCAATTCTCATATCAGACAAAATAGACTTTAAAATAAAACTATCAAGGGATCAATCCAAGAAGATGATATAACAATTGTAAATATTTATGCACCCAACATAGAAGCACCTCAATACATAAGGCAAATGTTAACAGCCATAAAGGGGAAATGGACAGTAACACAATAATAGTAGGGGGCATTAACACCCCACTTTCACCAATGGACAGATCATCCAAAATGAAAGTATATAAGGAAACACATGCTTTAAATGATATATTAAACAAGATGGACTTAATTAATATTTAAATACATTAAACAAAATGGACTTAGTTGATATTTATAGGACATTCCATCCAAAAACAACAGAATACACTTTCTTCTCAAGTGCTCATGGAACATGCTCCAGGATAGATCATATCTTGGGTTACAAATCAAGCCTTGGTATATTTTAAGAAAACTGAAATTGTATCAAGTATTGTTTCCAACTACAATGCTATGAGACTACATAAGAATTACAGGGAAAACAACTGTAAAATATACAAACACAGGGAGGCTAAACGATACACTACTAAATAACCAAGAGATCACTGAAGAAATCAAAGAGGAAATCAAAAAATACCTAGAAACAAATGACAATGAAAACACCATGACCCAAAACTTATGGGAGGCAGCAGAAGCAGTTCTAAGAGGGAAGTTTATAGCAATACAATCCTACCTCAAGAAACAAGAAACAACTCAAATAAACAACCTAACCTTACACATAAAGCAATTAGAGAAAGAACAAAAACCCCAAAGTTAGCAGAAGGAAAGAAATCATAAAGATCAGTTCAGAAATAAATGAAAAAGAAATGAAGGAAATGATAGCCAAGAGCAATAAAACTAAAAGCTGGTTTTTTGAGAAGATAAACAAAATTGATAAACCATTAGCCAGAGTCATCAAGGAAAAAAGGGAGAATACTCAAATCAAAAGAATTAGAAGTGAAAAAGGTAAAGTAACAACTGACATTGCAGAAATACAAAGGATCATGAGAGATTACTATAAGCAACTATATGCCAGTAAAATGGAAAACCTGGAAGAAATGGACAAATTCTTAGAAAAGCACAACCTCCCAAAACTGCACCAGGAAGATATAGAAAATATAAACAGACCAATCTCAAGCAGTGAAATTGAAACTGTGATTAAAAATCTTCCAACAAACAACAGCCCAGTACCAGATGGCTTCACAGGTGAATTCTATCAAACATTTAGAGAAAACCTAACACCTACTCTTCTCAAACTGCTCCAAAATATAGCAAAGGGAGCAACACTCCCAAACTCATTCTACAAGGCCACTGTCACCCTAATACAAAAACCAGACAAAGATTTCACAAAAAAAGAAAACTACAGGCAATAACACTGATGAACATAGATGCAAAAATCCTCAACACAATACTAGCAACCAGAATCCAACAGCATATTAAAAGGATCATACACCATAAGCAAGTGGGGTTTAGCCCAGGAACACAAGGATTCTTCAATATACTCAAATCAGTGTGATAAACCATATTAACAAATTGAAGAATAAAAACCATATGATCATCTCAATAGATGCAGAAAAAGCTTTCGACAAAATTCAACATCCATTTATGATAAAAACCCTCCAGAAAGTAGGCATAGAGGGAACTTACCTCAACATAATAAAGGCCATATATGACAAACCCACAGCCAACATCATGCTCAAAGGTGAAAAACTATTTCCACGAAGATCAGGAACAAGAGAAGTTTGCCCATTCTCACCACTATTATTCAACATAGTTTTGGAAGTTTTAGCTAGAGCAATCAGAGAAGAAAAAGAAATAAAACAATCCAAATCGGAAAAGAAGCAGTAAAACTGTCACTGTTTGCAGATGACCTGATACTATACATAGAGAATCCTAAAGATGCTACCAGAAAACTACTAGAGCTAATCAATGAATTTGGTAAAGTAGCAGCATACAAAATTAATGCACAGAAATCCCTTGCATTCCTATACACTAATGATGAAATATCTGAAAGAGAAATTAAGGAAACACTCCCATTTACCACTGCAACAAAAAGAATAAAATACCTAGGAATAACCCTATGTAAGGAGACAAAAGACCTGTACACAAAAAACTATAAGAGGGCTGCCCTGGTGGCACAGTGGTTGAGAGTCCGCCTGCCGATGCAGGGGACACGGGTTCGTGCCCTAGTCCGGAAAGATCCCACGTGCCGTGGAGTGGCTAGGCCCATGAGCCATGGCCACTGAGTCTGCGCATCCGGAGCCTGTGCTCTGCAACGGGACAGGCCACAACAGAGAGGCCCGCATACCGCAAAAATAAAAAAAGTATGAGGCACTGATGAAAGAAATTAAAGATGATACAAACAGATGGAGAGATATACCATGTTATTAGATTGGAAGAATCAACATTGTGAAAATAACTATACTACCCACAGTACTCTACAAATTCAATGCAATCCCTATCAAACGACCAATGTCATTTTTCACAGAAGTAGAACAAAAAATTTCACAATTTGTATGGAAACACAAAAGATCCCAAATAGCCAAAGCAATCTTGAGAAAGAAAAAGGGAGCTGCAGGAATCAGGCTCCCTGTCTTCAGACTATAGTACAAAGCTACAGTAATCAAGACAGTATGGTACTGGCACAAAAACAGAAATCAAGATCAATGGAACAGGATAGAAAGCCCAGAGATAAACCCACGCACATATGGTCACCTTATTTTTGATAAAGGAGGCAAGAATATACAATGGAGAAAAGACAGCCTCTTTGATAAATGGTGCTGGGAACACTGGACAGGTACATGTAAAAGAATGAAATTAGAACACTCCCTAACATCATACACAAAAATAAACTCAAAATGGGTTAAAGACCTAAATGCAAGGCCAGACACTGTAAAACTCTTAGAGGAAAACATAGAACACTCTATGATATAAATCACAGCAAAATCCTTTTTGACCCACCTCGTAGAGAAATGGAAATAAAAACAAAAATAAACAAATGGGACCTAATGAAACTTAAAAGGCTTTGTACAGCAAAGGAAATCATAAACAAGATGAAAAGACAACCCTCAGAATATGAGAAAATATTTGCAAATGAAGCAACTGACAAAGGAGTAACCTCCAAAATGTACAAGTAGCTCATGGAGCTCAATATCAAGAAATCAAACAACCCAGTCCAAATTGGGTAGAAGACCTAGATAGACATTTCTCCAAAGAAGATATACAGATTGCCACAAACACATGAAAGGATGCTCAACATCACTAATCATTAGAGAAATGCTACAATGAAGTATGAAAACTACAATGAAGTATCACCTCACACCAGTCAGAATGGCCATCATCAAAAAATCTACAAACAATAAATGCTGGAGCGGGTGTGGAAAAAAGGGATCCCTCTTGCACTGTTGGTGGGAATGTAAATTGATACAGCCACTATGGAGAACAGTATGGAGGTTCCTTAAAAAAGTAAAAATAGAACTACCATACGACCCAGCAATCCCACTGCTGGGTATATACCCTGAGAAAACCATAATTCAAAAAGATTCATGTACCGCAATATTCATTGCAGCTCTATTTACAATAGCCATGACATGGAAGCAACCTAAGTGTCCATCAACAGATGAATGGATAAGGAAGATGTGGCACATACATACAATGGAATATTACTCAGCCATAAAAAGAAATGAAATTGAGTTATTTGTAGTGAGGTAGATGGACTTAGAGACTGTCATACAGAATGAAGTAAGTCAGACAGAGAAAAACAAATACCATATGCTAAAACGTATATATGGAATCTAAAAAAAAAATTGTTTCTGAAGAACCTAAGGGCAGGACAGAAATAAAGATGCAGACGTAGAGAATGGACTTGAGGACACGGGGAGGGGGAAGTGGTAAGCTGGGATGAAGTGAGAGAGTGTCATGGACATATATACACTACCAAATGCAAAACAGATAGCTAGTGGGAAGCAGCCGCATAGCACAGGGACATCAGCTCTGTGCTTTGTGTCTACCCAGAGGGGTGGGATAGGCAGTGTGGGAGCGAAACTGAAGAGGGAGGAGATATGTGGATATATATGTATGTAGAGCTGATTCACTTTTTTAAAAAGCAGAAACACACATACAATTGTAAAGCAATTATACTCCAATAAAAATGTTAAAAAAAAAGGAGAAATGAGGCTTTGGAATGAAGGCCTGGAAGGATTAAAAAACTTAGATCCTCCTCCAGTGATTGTGCGGTTGACTGAGCAGAAGGAGACTGTGGTTTTGCCAAACAATTGGAGGCAGACAGTTCACAAGTGTAGCCACACATTTGGATGTTTGATTTTCTCCCTAAAATCTTACAGCTGGCCTAGGCCTGGAGAAGTCAGTTTAAAGAATATGTCCAGAAGTAAGTGTAACTGGGCTGAGACTGTGAAAGAAAAAGAGGCAAAACACTTTCTCAAGCACTAGGAAAAGAGAGGTTGGAATCAGAAGCCAAGGGATTTAAAATATAGAAACAGAAATGAGAAGATGATGGAAGGAGGTCGAAATGTGAATGGACTGGAAATCCCAGTAAAGAAGAGCAGGCATTGTGGGGACTTGGACCACAAAAGGGGGAAGTATGGTAAATGATCCTAAACTTCCTCTCCAGACTAATTTTATATTATTTAATTAAGTTTCATAATACCCATTGAGATTTTTCATTAAATTTTATTATACGTATACATCCACAAGGAAAAAGTAATATATTTACATTGTTAGACATTCTCAGTCAAAAGCATGTTAAATATCTCAGTCCATGCAAACCTTATTTTCTGTCACTTTGCCGTGTTTGGTTGTTGTCCACAATACAAATTGTAATTGCGTGCACAATTCTCATTCCACTGGGTGTTCACTCTTGTGTCTTTAGAAAATTAAACGTTTAAGTCACCAAATTGATGACTGTTTCTTTAGTATTGAGCAGAATTCAATAACAGAGACTCCATGGTCTGTCAGTGAAAATCCTTTACCCTGCTTGTAGGGATGGATCTATTTGAGCCTATAATTAAATCTTACACGGGCTTATTCTGACATATTTACTTTTGACAATTTAAGAAGCCAATATTACCCATTATTATGTATACATTATTGATCTTTGAATTTTAGTTTTCAACTCCATATCATGGATTAAAAATATAGAATTTTATTCTAATAGAAAAGTTATCTTCTTTATTTCCTTTCAGCCAGCCTATTGTGAGGCTAAAAAATGGTCAAAATCAAACAAATATTATACAACGTAAATTATCATGAAATGTAATAGATTACCACCAATATTTATCAATATTTACAATATCTATCAATATTTAATATATACACCAAATTTGGATTTAAATATGTGTGGGTTTAAATATTTATATGTTTAAATTTCAGCACCATTTCTTATTTATGAACTGTGTCATCTAGAGCAACCACTCATATCTCTAAACTCTCTATTTCCTCATATGTAAATTGCATGTAATAATACAGGCCTCAGGGACTTCTCTGGTGGTGCAGTGGATAAGACTCTATGCTCCCAATGCAGGGGGTCCAGGTTCAATCCCTGGTCAGGGAACTAGACCCCACGTGCATGCCACAACTAAGAGTTCACGTGCTACAACTAAGGAGCCCTCCTGCTGCAACGAAGGAGCCCACGTGCTGCAACAAAGGAGCCAGCCTGCCACAACTAAGGAGGCCATCTGCTGCAACTAAGAACTGGTGCAGCCAAATAAATAAATAAATATTAAAAAAAATAATATAGGCCTCAAAGAATAGTGGTATTTATTTGTCAGTTATTAGTAATAAATTGATTATTATTGATGTGGAACTTCTTAGACAATATATTTTATAAGAAAGATTGATATATAATATCTTTATAAACGTTACATGATTGAGCTGAGAATTCTGAAGATAGAATATACTATATTCATCTTTAGTTTGCATTTTTATGTAACAATGTGCATAACTTATATGAATCATTTTTTTTTCATGTTAAACTGAGAACTTCAAACAATGCCTAAGGAAAACCACTCTAAGAGCACAGTGATGGATTTCTTGAAGTGTTTTGTTCCCCATCAGAGGAAGAAACAAAGTGAGGCCCAAGAAGATATAAGAAATAAGTAATCTGTTTAAGAACAAAAAAATGGCACCATGTTGGAACACAATGTGCCAGAAAAAATGGATTTGAAATGATACAGAATCTAGGCATACACAGTAAAGAGGAAAAAAAATAGATGTGCCATAATGGAAGAGAAAGATTACAGAAAAGGCAGTTCAGGAAGCACATTTCTATGTTGTTATCCTATTTTCCTTTCCCTCTTTTAGAAGTAATAACTCTCCCAATTAATTTCCATCTATGCACATATTCACTGTGCATTATTTAGAAGAGAATCAGTTCCATATTTTAAAAAGGGATGAGATTATAAAAGGAGGAAAGTGTAATGAGGTAGAAAACTGAAGGGAAAAAAACACGAAATAAGATTAGATAAAGAGAAATGAAAAAGAAACCATATAGTTGTATTTTAATACGTTAACCAAATAATTTTGCTGCAAAAACCAAAAACTGGCTAGGCCAAAATTTAACAAAGGGCCGTTTTATGTAAAATGTTTCTTCACAAGTAAAAGTTTATGAAATTCTGAGATCGTTCAGTAGATTAGATATATCTGCAAATCACTATCAATCAAGGTGAAACCTCTGCAGTATGTACTTTTATGAATATTATTTTTTAAAAAACAAATTCACCCCTATGAAACAAGAATAGCTCTTTTCTTCTCTTTGCTTAATAAAATTAACAAACAAATACACATATATAGGAAAAAAAACATGTAAAGTGTGTTCACTGCATGACCCAGTTGTGCACACAGTTGAATGTCTTTCCTGTGTCTTTCTTGTGTTTTCCTGGAGAAAATACTTCAGTGCTTCCTTTGTCTTGTTTTCTGTAACTATTTTTAAATTTTCCCCAAATGATCCAGAGATCTATTCTCCTTCTAGAATTAGACTTTTTCCCAACCATAATATTTTCTTGCAGATGGTTCTTCTGTTACACTTTGAACTGGTTGTTCTCCACTCATGCAGCAGTCTTCTTCCTTGAACTTCCATTCATCTTCAACTTAGGACTTCCTCCACTACGTCCCATCCCTTGTTTCCTGATCTTCATGCTTTCCTGTTTTTAACTCAGTAATATTGTTGGAGTCCATCCCTCAGTAATTATCTTGGGTCTTGGTGTTGAATCTTTCTTGGATTCTTTATCAAATTGACTGGGTAATGGCCAGGATGCCTTAAGCAGTCACTCTGGGTGGTAACTTCTCTGACCAGCTGTAACAGTTATTACTCTTTCATTGTATTTCTGCTTCCTGAACATGTATTCAAACATATCATCTAGGATTTTCTTCTCTTTCAAAGAGCTGGAGGGCTGGAGTTGGGTATTTCTCTTCTGCCAGTGAGGTTAGGCTTAGATAAATTCCAAACTGTTTGGCTCTGGTAAAAGTTTCCCTTGAGGGTGCACTTTGTTAAGAACAGGGACATGTGGGCATATTTCAGAATAGTGACTTTTCCCCTCCCCCTGCCAGAAGTATGAGAGAATTTTTCCTCTATTCTTCACAGTAAGAATCTAATGGGACTCCTAGAGGTAAAACGTATAAAAGATTGGGGCCACATGGAGATTTTAACTCTCAAGCTAGTGCACACTGAGCCTCTAGCACTCTGTCAATACAGTTTGTGTTCCTACTGGGACTGGCACCAGTGATGGGATTCTGTTCCACTTCTGGGTTTATACTCCCAATAAGCTGTGATTCTCTGTATTCTCCTATTTCTCCAGGTTTAAGGGCAGCAGTTTGCCTTGTGGCTTTAGCTCCCTGATGACTCTAAAAAGAGTTGCTGCTTTTCAGTTTATTCATCACTTTTCCTGTTGTGAGGAAGCAAGTAACAACTTTCAGGCTCCTTACAATTTGGACTAAAACCCAAAAGTACAATCAACACAATATACAAAAATGCTTTTACGAATTTTTCTCTTAGATCGTCAGTTCATCTCTTAGATAGGTCAATAACAGTTATTTCCTATGTGACTTTTAAATCTTTTCAGTGTTAAAATGCATGTTTCATTTTATCCTTTCCCCAAAAGGTACATCTAGATAATTGTTCAATTTTGCTGACTTTTCACCAAATCAGTATTCTTAATCATTGTATTTAGGAACTGGGTCCAGAATAATTCTCTCACTGATGATGGCATTTATTAATCCATTTGGGAATTTTGTTCTAGACCTTGCTAAATGTAAAGACTTGGGCGAGGTACTGAATTCTACACAAAGAGGAGTAAGATGTGATTTCCACTTTCAAGGTCGTAACAGTCTATCGATAAGTTGCCAAGATACACTTGGAATGCACAAAGTGATAAAATGGCAATGCATTTGTTACCTGTGGTTCCTATAGAAACATCAGAAACAGGTGCCTTAAATCTATAGAAATTTATTGTCTCACAGTTTTAGAGGCCAAAAGTCCTAAATCAACGTGTTGGCAGGGCTACATTCCCTCCCAAAGCTAGAGCGGAGCATCTATTTTTGCCACTTCCAACTTCTGGTGACTCCACGTGTTCCTTGGCTTGTGGCTATACTGCTCCAGTCTCTCTGGGTCACACAGCTTCTGCCTCCTGTGTTTGTGTTTCTCCTTTTCTGTCTGTCTCAAAACTGTTTCTCTCTCATAAAGATAAATGTGATTGCATTTAGGGCCCTCCTGGTTAATCCAAGATAAGTTTTTCCTCTTGTTAGACCTGCGCGGTCTCCTAGGAGTTTCGACTCGCCCAGGAAACAACAAGAGTCGGAAGTCGATGCAAAACGCAAGAGGTTTATTGAAGGCCGGTGCACCGGAGTTCCTTGGTCCTCACGCAGGAGGTCGAAGAAGGAACCCTTTTGGGCGCGAATATGTCAGTTTTATAGGTTCCCACTTCCCCGTATGTAAATTATAGATTTGGTTGTGTTCTCCTGCTGATTGGTCCCGGCTTAGGCTCGGACCAGAGAGGGAACTTGTCCCCAGCTGCCTGATTGGTCTTTGACAGACACCTTTTTTACATTTTGTTATCTCCCTCCTTCTCCCCAGCTGTCTGATTGGTCTTTGACAGACACCTTTTTTACATTTTGTTATCTCCCTCCTTCTCGGAAGGGGGCCGGACATCCTGGAAATTCACCCATTGTCTAAGAAGCCCCTATTGTCTGGAGAGTTCTTAATCATTAGCTGGAACAATGTCCCTCGAGTCCCACATTCCCCCCTTTTTCTTGTGACTATTGATTCCAATCATGGAATCTCAACCTTCTGTTCGTAAACTTTGGTACTGTTGTCTTAACATTAGAACTTGTACAGTACTGATACGTTCTCTAATAAATGCTATCAAGTGATTTAGAACACATGGTCCAAAAGTTAAAATCAACAATAAAACAATAAGAGGTCCCAACAGAGTAGAGATTAAGGTGGTAAACCAGGGGGACTTATCAAACCATGATTGAAACCATCCTTTTTCGTTCTCTCTCTCCCTTTGCCTTTTATCTAAGCGTTCCCTTAGTTTATCCATGGTTTTGGTAATGGTTCCTGAATGATCAATATAAAAGCAACATTCTTCTTTTAGAGCGGCGCATAATCCCCCTTCCTTAAGAAACAGCAAATCTAGGCTGCAACACTATTTCTGAAAGTGAGGTGAGTGATTCCTTTAGTTGAGTTATGGAACTTTCTAATGCTCGAAGGTCGATGTCTACAGCCTGTCTTAAACTTGCATAATACTGGGGTTGTTGTATGAGGGCTGTGGTTCCTGTTCCTATCCCGGCAGATATTCCTAGTCCTAGAAGGACAGCCAATGTGAGGGTTACAGGTTCTCTTTTGTTTTTTGTTTTTCCTACATATTCATCTAAAAAGGATGAGTCTGAATGGTAGATAAGTCTAGGGACTAATTGCACTAACACACAAAAGTCAGCTGAAGTATTAAGAACCTCTAAAGAGACACAAGGGGTGAGCCCCGTGTTACATGTCCACCATCCATCTTGAGGAGGTACAAGATATCCTGAGCCTGAAGGGAGGCTAAAATCATGACAAAGGTGTCTACGGGACTGGGGAGGTGTTCCTATACAAGTACCATTTCCAAAAACCGAGGACAGGGTTAATTTACTGTTCCCTTCTTGCTTCCATCGACATTGGTCTGAGGAGGTAGAATTAGTATAGTTGGAGCTATATCCTATAGCATCATAATAAGGGGGAGGGGCAGCATAGCAAAGCCAACATGATTTTGTAGCCTCTGGGTTTGTAGCATTGAGAACCGTAAAGGCTGCCTGCACCAAAGAAAGCATCCTATCCTGAGGAGTCCCAGGCTTAACTGTGGGTTCTTTGGATCCAGAGGTTTCATTAGTCTCATTCTTTGTTGACGTAGTTGAAGGGGCCAGGGGAAGCAAAGGGGGGCCAAGTATGGGATTTGGGCCTATTGATATAGGAGCAGGAGTCTCAATCTTTAGCTTAAGGGTCATTAATATTCCTAAATCATATCCCCTCTTGTAAAATCTAACGCCCCAAGAATGACCATTTATCCATTTTTTATCTCTTTTTCCGGGATTACTAAAGGAAATTTTAAGGGGATGACACCATCCTGAACATTTACTCCGGTGTCCGGTATCCTCATTATGAGAATAATTAGCCGTTACAGTAATAAAATCCCAAGTTGAGGTGGGTTTCCAATTAGTATCCCCGGTAGTTTCACATCCCCAGCTTTTGCAATAAAAGTTTTCAGTTCCACCACATTTATAATTCAGAGATCAAGGGCGGTGGAACCCGGGGCATACGTAGAAAGTGAGGATACCAAGCATCATTCTTTTGCCTGCATTTTTGCAACCCGGCCCAAACCAATCAGTTTCCGAAACTTTGGAAGGGGCAGTGTTCATATCATGAGAATCTTCTGTATCCCAATAAGGTGCTCCTATAGCCAATTTACAAACATCAGGAAAAAGATCTGGCCACCAGGTCCAGGGGGGTGCAGTATGACTAATGGACCAGGTTACATCTCCAGTCTGAGAAATTACCTGCCAAGTTAAACGTTGGGGGAGGTGAGGGCTAAAATCACTTACAGTCAGTAAAGGCAGTAAAACCAAAATTATAAGTCTTAGGTTCGTAGAAGCTTGAGTTTGAGCGGGTTGTCGGTTCTTTGGGCCCGCCATCCTGATGATGCCGTCGCTGGTGCAGCCTTCACATGTGAAGCATGGATCCAGGCAGCGATGCCGTCCACTTTTATGGCCATTGGGGTGGTGAGGAGGACGGTGTATGGTCCTTTCCATCGAGGTTCCAACGTCTGGGTTCGATGCCGACGGACGTATACGGAGTCTCCGACTTGGAAAGGATGAGTTTCTCCCGGTGTTCCCGGTTGGTAGGCCTTGGCGAGTTGGGACCATATTTCTTTCTGGACCAATTGGAGTCCCAGTAGCCTAGCATATAAGTCAGTGTTATTTTGACAATCAGGTTTTATTTCTTTTCCTAAAGTGAGGAGGGGAGGCGGGGCACCATATAATATTTCAAAAGGAGTAAGATGGTATCGGGAAGGTGTATTTCTAACTCGGAATAGGGCCAAAGGAAGGAGCACCGTCCAATCGGTACCGCCAGTCTCCAAGGACAATTTAGTTAGGGTCTCTTTTAGAGTCCTATTCATTCTTTCTACCTGACCTAAACTTTGGGGTCTATAGGCACAATGTAATTTCCAATCAGTCCCCAAATATCTGGCCACATCCTGACTTACCTGGGCGACGAAGGCTGGACCATTATCAGACCCTATTACCTTTGATGCTCCAAATCGAGGAAAAATTTCTTCTAAAATCTTCTTGGCTACTACAGCAGCCGTTTCTTTCTTTGTTGGGAAAGCCTCTATCCATCCTGAAAAAGTGTCTACAAAAACTAAAAGGTATTTATTACCGTACCTTCCAGGACACACTTCGGTAAAGTCCACTCCCCAGTAAGTTCCTGGGCGGTCCCCCCTGAGTCTCTTTCCAGTTTCAAGTTTCCCTTTGTGAGCATTTACCTGTTGACATGGGACGCATTCCTGCACAATTTGTTCAGCTAATTTTGTCATTCCAGGGGTTTCGTACCCGGCTTTTTGTAACAAGGCTACCATCTTTTTAGTCCCCAAATGTGTCCATCTGTGCATCTGTTGAAACATGGATTCTGCTTGCTGAGGGGACAAAGTTCCTTTTGTTGTGGCCGGGATGATTTCTTCATCGCGGCCTGGTTTTTCAGGAACTTTATCTGACAGTCCTAAAATGACTTCTCCCGATGCTATTTCTCGGGCCACTTGGTCAGCCATATTATTTCCCCTAATTATTGGGGTATTTCCTTTTTGATGTCCAGGGCAGTGGATGATACTGACTTTAGTAGGAAGCATGAGTGCAGTCAACAAAGCCACGATTTCGTCTTTGTTTTTAATTTCTTTGCCACCTGAAGTTAGTAGCCCTCTCTGTTGGTAAATGGCACCGTGGATATGAGCGGTAGCAAACGCATATCTACTGTCTGTGTAGATGTTTACTTTTTTATTCTCTGCCATCTCTAATGCCCTCGTCAGGGCAATTAATTCAGCTTGTTGGGCTGAGGTCCCTTGTGGTAGCGCCGCTGCCCATATGACTTGTTTTCCGTCTACCACGGCTGCCCCAGTTCGACGCTTACCTTCCTCCAGGAAACTGCTCCCATCCGTGAACCAGGTGAAATCAGCATCAGGGAGGGGCAGGTCCATCAGATCTGGCCTACTGCCGTGTGCTGCGGCTAGTACTTCCTGACAATCATGTATGATGGTGGAGGCTTCCAAGTCAGGATCAGGTAGCAAGGTGGCTGGATTGAGTCCTGTGGCTGGAGCAAACTTGATGCGATCTGAGTTTAGCAACAGGGTTTGGTAATGGGTCATCCTGGCATTAGTTAGCCACCTATCCGGTGGTTGACGGACTACATTTTCCAGGGCATGAGGAGCTGTTATCGTTAGATTTTGTCCTAAAGTTAGTTTGTCAGCATCTTTGACTAGAACGGCCACTGCAGCGATTATCTTTAAACAGGTGGGCCATCCTGATGCCACAGGGTCCAATTTTTTTTGACAAATAAGCAACTGGGCGATTCCAGGGACCCAATTTCTGAGTCAATACTCCTTTTGCAATGCCCTTATTTTCGGCCACATATAAATGAAAAGGTTTGGTTACATCTGGCAGTCCTAGGGCTGGAGCTGAAAGTAAAGCTCGTTTGATTTGGTCAAAAGCCCGTTGTTCCTTATCGCCCCAAACGAAAAGAGTGCTGTTTTTGGTTAGGGGGTACAATGGGGCTGCCAGCTCAGCAAACCCTGGAATCCATAGTCTACAGAATCCGGCTGTCCCCAAAAATTCTCTAACCTGCCTGGCGTTTTTGGGAGCCGGAATTTGGGCCACCGTATCCTTTCTGCTCTCCGAGAGCCATCTTTGCCCCCCTTTTAATAGATACCCCAGGTAACTGACCTGTTGTTGGCATATTTGTGCTTTCTTGGCTGAGGCTCTATATCCCAGGGTTCCAAGTTCCGTTAACAGTTTTTCAGTACCCTTGATACAATCTTCTTGGGTCTCAGCAGCTAATAAAATATCATCAACGTATTGGAGTAATGTTACCTGGGGATTTGATTCTCTGTATAATGCCAAATCCTGATGGAGGGCTTCATCAAAGATGGTCGGGGAGTTCTTAAATCCCTGAGGTAGCCGTGTCCATGTCAGCTGACCAGACATTCCCGATGTTGGATCTTTCCATTCGAAGGCAAAGTAGGGTTGGCTCAGGGGAGAGAGTCTTAAACAGAAAAAAGCATCTTTAAGGTCCAAAACAGTATACCACGTATGTTGAGGTGGAAGAGTGCTCAGGAGGTTGTAAGGGTTTGGAACTGTGGGGTGGAGGTCTGCCACCCGTTTGTTTACCTCTCGTAGATCCTGCACCGGCCGATAATCATTTGTTCCTGGTTTCTTTACCGGCAGGAGAGGGGTGTTCCATGCTGATTGACATCTTATTAAGATGCCCAAGTCTAGTAGCCTCTGTATATGGGGACGGATACCGTCTTTGGCTTCTCTACTCATGGGGTATTGACGGACCGTTATTGGGGTGGCAGTTGCCTTGAGTTCCACTAGCACCGGGGACCGATTTTTGGCCATCCCCATTCCGGCAGTTTCTGCCCAGGCTTGAGGGAACCGAGTTACCCAATCAGTAACATTAACTTGTGAGGATGAAGGCTGCTCGTATAATTTATATTCATCTTCTAATTTCATAGTCAATATTTGAAGTAACCTTCCCTTATTATCAGTTATGGTGGGACCTTCTGGCTGAAAGTGGATTTGAGCCCCTACTTTGGAGAGTAAATCTCTTCCCAGCAAAGGATAGGGGCATTCCGGAATAATCAAAAATGAATGGGTTACTCGTCCAATCCCAAGATCTACTGTCCTTCGTGTGGTCCATGAATATTGTTTATTCCCAGTGGCTCCTTGTACCCATGACCTTTTAGCTGAGATAGGACCTTTTGAGTGGAGAAGGACGGAGTGCTGGGCTCCGGTATCTACCAAAAATTGAACAGGTTCCCCCTCCACTTTAAGAGTTACCCGGGGCTCGGGGAGAGGGTTCGAGCCCTGACTTTCCTAGTCGTCTTCTTTCAATGTTAAGATTTTGTTTTTGGTTGGCCTTCCTCCATTCTTTTTCTTAGGGCATTCTCTCGCCCAATGTCCTTTTTCTTTACAGTAGGCACATTGGTCCTTGTCTAATGGCCGCCTTCTGTCTGCCGTTCGCCCTTCCTGCCTATTTCTATCCCCTATATTTCTTCCTCCAACCACAGTGGCCAGTATCTTACTTAAATTCCTCTCCTGTCTCTTATCCCGTCTTATTTCACGGGCTTCCTGCTCTTTCTGCTTTCTTTCTTCCTTCTCTTCCTCTGTTTCTCTTTTGTTATATACTTTATCTGCCTCTTTTACTAACTCCTGAAGCAAAAATCCCTGCAAGCCATCTAGCCTCTGTAATTTCTTCTTAATATCAGGGGCCACTTGATCTATGAAAGCCATTGCTATAGTAGCCCTATGTCCCTCCGAAGTTGGATCATAAGGGGTAAAGCGTCTAAAGGCTTCCATTAAACGTTCCAGGAACACAGTTGGCGATTCCTGGGGCCCCTGAGTTACTTCCCTTACCTTAGCCAAATTAGTGGGCCGTCTGGCCGCTCCATGGAGACCCGCCACCAGAGCCTGGCGATACATTTTCAGGCGCTCCCTACCTTCCGGGGCATTGAAATCCCAGTTTGGCCTGACGAGTGGGAAACCAGCATCAATCTCGTTAGGCAGCTGGGTAGGTTGCCCATTGGCGCCTAATACATTTTTTCTGGCTTCTAAAAGAACCCGTTGCCTCTCCTCAGTCGTTAGGAGAGTCTGGAGCAGCTGCTGACAATCATCCCATGTGGGCTGGTGGGAGAAAACAAGAGATTCTACTAAAGCGGTAAGGGCCTGTGGATTTTCGGAAAAAGTTGGGTTATGCATTTTCCAATTATAAAGATCTGCAGAGGAAAAGGGCCAATATTGGAGAGGTCTATTCCCTTGGCCATCGGGGGGGCCATATTCTCTAAGAGGTAGGGCAGTGGAGTCCGGGGAGATAGCCCTCCGGCTCCTAGTGCCCACTGAGGGACCCCTTTCTTCTTCCATCATGGATGGTTCCCTTGGTGCCGAGGGCAGTGGAGCTGGGGGTCCTCTAGGTGGTAGGGGATTCGGGGCCGGAGGATAAGGGGGTGGGGAATCCAAAAGAAGCAAATCGGACTGCGGGTCAGGATAAATCGCCTTCGGTAGATCCGGGGCGTCGGGTAGCTTCTCCGTGTTGGGGTTTTTCTTTAAGGCTAATATCTCCGACGCTGCTGATGTATGCGCGGACGTACCTGTTGAGGAAACAAAGGGCCGGACCCACGGAGGTGGGGGGAGAATTAAATCTTCCCAGACCAAGACATATGGTACTTGGTCTGGATGTCCGTGGGGATCTATATTAAATATCTTAGACTTCAGCAGCTTAATCTTGTCTAATAAAAAGGATCCTTCGGGGGGCCATCCTATCTGAAATGTTGGCCATTCAGAGGCACACAAAGTCTGCCACTTTCCTTTCTTTACCTCTACCGAAAAATTATGGGCTCTGGCCCGAACTTCGGTCCAATAGCTTAGAGTAAGGGAAAGAGAAGTCGTCATAGTTTGTCCCATTGTCGTCCGTCAGAGAAGAAGAATAGACCACAATACAGAAACAGTTAAAACTCCACGAAACACATATACGTATGGGCCACCGCGAGCTCGCTTCAAAACCGAAACTTCTTCAGATGGCAGTTATCACCAAGGGAACTGCCGAAACCGAGTGAAGGGGAGACAGACTTTGCCTCTCCTTCCAGATGAGCCACCAGGGCGTCCCCTAGGGCTCATGGACGCCGGCTATTAGCACGTCTGCCTAGCCAGAGGTCCGATACAGATTCCATAATAAGCCGATTCTTATGGCTTTCCTCCGATAATGGCCCACAAAGAACAAGGGACAAACAGACAATCAAGCTCGAGCTTACCTGGTACCTCCAACTCCCGATGTTCTTGTGGTCCGGGGCGAGTGGAATCCCGGACGAGCCCCCAAATGTTAGACCTGCGCGGTCTCCTAGGAGTTTCGACTCGCCCAGGAAACAACAAGAGTCGGAAGTCGATGCAAAACGCAAGAGGTTTATTGAAGGCCGGTGCACCGGGGTTCTTTGGTCCTCACGCAGGAGGTCGAAGAAGGAACCCTTTTGGGCGCGAATATGTCAGTTTTATAGGTTCCCACTTCCCCGTATGTAAATTATAGATTTGGTTGTGTTCTCCTGCTGATTGGTCCCGGCTTAGGCTCGGACCAGAGAGGGAACTTGTCCCCAGCTGCCTGATTGGTCTTTGACAGACACCTTTTTTACATTTTGTTATCTCCCTCCTTCTCCCCAGCTGTCTGATTGGTCTTTGACAGACACCTTTTTTACATTTTGTTATCTCCCTCCTTCTCGGACGGGGGCCGGACATCCTGGAAATTCACCCATTGTCTAAGAAGCCCCTATTGTCTGGAGAGTTCTTAATCATTAGCTGGAACAATGTCCCTCGAGTCCCACACTCTCAAGATTCTTAACTTAATCACATCTTTTACCATACTAGGAATAATTCAGACATTCTGAATATAAGGGCATGGACCTATATTTTGGGGGCCATGATTCAACTCATTATGGCCAATAAAACACCAAAATCTATAGAAATAGAGAAAGAAGTCAGGGAACCCCTGCTTTTAAGGTAGGTATATTTAACCTGGCAGAGAGAAAGAGTTTTAATGTTTTTTTGTTTTTAAAGACAAAAAAAATCCATGCTGAGTGATTACTTCTGTGTCTCTCATAATCCTAATCATGAATACATGTTATTTAAACATCACAAAATCTTAATCAGCATGTGATTATACCAAGTGATTTGCAGCTGAGTTCAAGAATTTCAAGGACATTATAGGATTATTCTAATTTCTCTAGTCATAATGCTCATAGGTTATAAAGTCAGGACTTCCACCCACATTTTTCTGACCCAAAGCTCATGAGCTTTTAAGAAAAAAGAATACGATAATAATAATATTCGTATAATTAGTGTTAACTAGAAGAATATGTTTTCTTTTATCTTCAGAGTATGACGTGTTTACTCTAAGTTTGTTTTCTCTTCATTAACTCAGAATTTGAGGGCAGCACTTTTTGGATTATTCTACTAGCTCCCCAGTTATCATTAGAACTGCTACTACACTCAACTGGTGAGCCAGTAAAAGCCGGCTTTAAAAGCAAGAAGCTTTATGCCATGTGCCTATGGGGCTTGCTGTCAGAGCAGTCCTGACACATCCCATAGAAGCAGAGAAAATGGAACCTCTGAGCCAGAGGTAACAGCAGAACTGATGAAATGAGCAGCTGTGCTCACAGGCTTCAGTAGCATCATCATTTCTTCCTATTTATTGTTATATTCTTACTGAGGATACGAAAACACTTTTTGAGGTAGGCTTACCATCAATCAGTTCCAGAATGCTTGGAGGTAAGGGGAGCTTGGCTTATACATGAAGAGCAAAGAATCTACATTCCATAAAGCTGAGCATCACATAGGCTGTTTTGCCTTAAATCATAAATGAAGATCAAAGTAGAGAAGAGATTTAGTGGCACAATTTGATAGATCCTTGTTTTTTGGAAAATAAATCATATGACAAACTAATAACAGAAGACAAGAGACTTGAAAACTTAAAGAAAACTGGGCTGTTTATCTCCAGTTATAACACTGTTTGATGAAATTATTTTGAGGTTTTAGTAAGCTCTAGGCTTTGAGAGATCTAGCTATAATCCTGATAGATTGACCCTTTCTAATTTGTAGTTTTGTTTTCTTGTTCTTCATTTTGTGATGGCATGAGTACTTCTAAGCCACTAGTTGATAAAATGAAAAGACAAAGAAAAACAAATAATTTTAATAAAGTGAACCTTGATCTAAATTTTGTACACTTATTAAAAATAGAGAAAGTTTAATTTATGGCCCAAGAGCTATCAAAGATGGTCATTCTTTTCATGGCTTTGTTTATCCTCATTTTGTAGCTTTAGTGTTTGGAATATAATAATTCCTTAATAAAGAAAAATGTGGTGAGTCTAAATATATTGCATTTATAGGATCTTCAATGTTAACCAGCAGGCTCAAGATCTTTTATGTATTCTTGGCCTCTCCTCTTCTCCAAATTTCAGCCTAAGCAGAGGCACAGCTTGTTAAAGGGAATTTATTTTGGCTGCCCCTGCTCACAGCTGATGCTCATTAGGGAAAACAAACCTCACTTTAAAAAGAACTATTGAGGGCTAAGGAAGAGGTCAATGTAAATTAGTTCACAAAGTGAGACTTCAATTGTTACCTAGTAGAGGGGCAGGAAGTCATATAAAGAGACATCAATTTGAAAGAAAAGGCCTAAGGCCTGTTTTGTTCAAAGTTAAGCCTTTAAGTGAGTTTCTCTCTGTCTCTCCTGCTTTCTTTTTTCTCTCTCACAGATGTTTACCTGCCTGTAAAAGAGCACAGAGATCCTTTTTGAAGTCTGTTTTCATGCAACATCTGTGAGAATTTTGGCTTTAGGTCTTACTTCAAAGCTTTTGTACCTAATGATACCACAGAAAGATGATTCAACAGTAACAGCACACCCTCCCAGGAAGACATTTCCATGTGATATAATTTTTGATGTTTAATAGCAGCATAAATTGTCAAAAGGCAAACAAGGTATGTTAGGTGCATGTGAGGAAAGAATCAACTTCCCTGTGCCAAAGAATGATACCAAAATGGTAAAATGAGCTTCTGACACTACCTTTTCAGCAAATCTCTACTAGAATTTTTCTTAGCTCTAAAAAATAACACATTTGAAGTGAGCAAAAACTCTCCCTGATCCTCTTTTCTTACTGAAATAGAAAAGAATGCACATGCGAAAACAATGTCCATATACAAGAACCTGAGGCTCTATCTGTTCTAACAAAGTTACCACATCCATCATGGCAACTTCAATCAGGGCAACTACTGGGCTGAGCTTGCAGCGGTCTACAGTCACCTTCCAGGATCCATCTGGTTTTTGCAAGATCATTGCTAGGTAACTTAACTGGGGATGTGATAAGGACCACCATCCTTGCTTCTGTTAGAAACTCATAGCTGATATAAATCTCCTAAACTCTATATGATACATATATGATACAATTTTTATTTATATATTTTTACTTACTTTCTCATGACAGGAACAGTTTCAGAGGCTTCCATGTGGCTTTCCCTATTTTGGTAGTTATCTACAACCAAGGACCCAATCTGGAAGTTGTACTAACTTCCAAGTATGTTAATACCAATTAAACATTCAGGGTCCAGGGAAATGACCATCAGGTGGTCTATGTAAGTGATTTATTACCTGTCTCCCATATGCCCCCATACATATAGGAAGGCCACAATAATGTTTCAAAGTATTCGTAGTTCAATATCACAGAAACCCTATAACCTATACCAACAGTGCTAAAAATATGAGTAATCCCCATCTCCCAATTTATAGTCAAGTGAGTAAATGGCCATAATTTTCTTGAGGAAAAATGCAGCACATTCACCAAGATACATCACATTCAGGGACATGAAACACACCTCAAACACATTTTAAAAGAATTGAAATCATCCAAAGTATGCTCTCAGAACACAATGGAAATAAACTAGAAATCAATAACAGAAAGTGGCTAGAGAATCCCAAAGTATTTGGAGATTAAACAAACAACACACTTGTAAATAATACATGGGTCAAAAAAGAAATGCCAAGAGATATTAAAAATAATTTGAACTTAGTGAAAATTGAAATAAAACCTATCAAAATTTATGAGATGCAGTGAAAGCAATGCTTAGAGGGAAATTTATAGCATTGAATGCATATTTTTTAGAAAAATAAAGATCTAAAACCAAAAATGTAAGATTTCACCTTAGTATACTAGAGAAAGAAGAGCAGTATAAACCAAAAGAAAGAAGAAGTAACAAACTTAAAGCAGATATTAATGAATCTTAAAATAAGAAATAGAGAAATATCAATAGAGACAATGAGAAAATTAATGAAACAAAAAGGTGGTTCTTTGAAAACATTAATATAATCAATAAACTTCTAGCCAGGCTAAGAATAAATATAAAGACGTAAGTTACCAACACCAGAAATGAAAGAGGGACCATCATTTAAAAATACAGTAGTCTATTATGAAAAACTGTATGATCCCAGATTTGACAATTTGAATGAAATGGACTAATGCTTGAAAGACACATCATACCAAAACTGACACAAGGAGAAATAGATCATCTTAATAGGCCCATATCTATTACAGAAATTCAAACAATAATTATCCTTCCAGAAGAGAAAGCACCAGGCCCAGATTTTTTCACTGGTGAACTCTACCAATCATTTAAGAAAGAAATGATCCCAAATCTCTTTAGTATCCTCCAGAAAAGAGAAACAGAGGGCACACTTCCTCACTCATTCTTTGAGACCAGAATTACCCCCATAACAAAACCAGAAAAAGACAAGAAAACTACAGTCCGATATATCTCATGGGTAGCTGCAAAAATCCTAACCAAAATTATAGCTCACTGCATCCAAAGATGTATAGAAAGAATGTATGCCATAAGCAGCTAGGATTATCCCAGGTATTCAAAGCTGTCTAAACATTCAATAATCAGTGTAATCCATTGCATCAAAAGGCTAAAGAAGAAAATTTTGCAGCAGTATTACCTCAGACATGTTACCTTGCATTCTCGTGTCTCATTTTTCACATTTGTATAGTATGGTTTATAATAGGGCACACCTCAAACAAGGCAGGCCGTGAGGAGTAACTACTGATTCCTTTTTCTCATTCATTTTAGGAGGAGACCACCAAGCACTAGTCTGAGTCTAGCAGGGGAATCAGACATGGCTGTCATAGAGTTCAGGAAATGATGGTACAGAGATACAAATACAGGCCTGGAATACAGTAGGTAATTGCTAAGTGTTTGTTGAAGGAGTGACAAAATGAACACAATACTATGGGGACTCAGATGAGGGGCAGCTAACTCTTTCTGGTAGTTTCATGAAAGACTTCTTGGCAAAAGTGATTTTTGAGCAGGTCTTGAAGGATGCATAGGAAGCTATCCAAAGGAGGAGATGTATATACCAAATTTCATAGTCAAAGAGCAAGGGGAGTCCCAAGTGACAGCAAGCGAGGCAGTGAGGCCAGTAATGCCCCTCCCTCCCTCCTTCCTTCCTTCCTTCCTTTAGGTTTATGGCTGGTATAGATTTAGGGCTTTATAGTTGTTGAGATTATCTGGTCTGGGAAACTTGCATTGTATCTGTTTTTGTAATATAATTTTCTTCCCATTGTGTAACATAGCAAGACTTCAGGTACTCAATCTAAACGTTTTGTCTTTGGGCTGAGCTGACATTCTGTTTTAGAAATACCACTCTAATATTTAGGTGTTATATAGTTATGAGTACTGTTTACTACTGTCTGCTCTCATTTGCCAGGTCTAAGTTCTACCAGTTGTTACATATTTAGAAAATCACAAGATAAAAATACTAATTTTGATGCAAAATTTTGGCCAAGTGTAGACAACAGTATCCATTTGATATGACTTAAAAATCTTCTGCTTTTACTTTTATTTTCTTTTGCCTTTATTTTGACTGTGTAAATATTTCCAAAATTTTGATATTTTTACAAAGAAAAAATACGTGCATAGTTCCATCCATTTTGTAAGTAGACTTTTAATTTTGTGTTTATTTCCAAGACTTCTTCTTTGAACACCACCATTTTGTCATTGAACTATCCAAACTATGTGAATTAAAAAAATTATAATTAAAAAAATTTTTGATTATATATTTATTAGTAAACTTTATTTAGTAAACTTTATTTACTAACTTTATTAGTAAACTTTATTAGTAAACTTTATTTTAGAACAGTTTTAGATTTACAGAAAAATTGTGAAGCTGGTACAGAAAGTTCCCAAATAGTTCATATTCAGTAGCCTCTATCAAAGCATCGTACATTAATATGGTACACTTGTCACAATTAATGAACCCAAATTGTTAATTATTAAATAATTATTAACAAGTTCCAAACTTTGTTCAGATTTGCTTAATTTTTACTTAATGTCTTTTCTCTCTTCCAGGAACTCACTGAGGATACCACATTACATTTAGTTGTAATGTCACCTTAGGCTCCTCTTAGCTGTGACAGATTATCATACTTGTATTGACTTTTGATGACCTTGAAAGTTTATTTTTTAATTTTTAAAAATTTTATTGTAGTTGATTTACAATGTCATGTTAGTTTCAGGTATACAGAACAGTGATTCAGTTTATATATATATACATATTTCAGATTCTTTGGCCATATAGGTTATTACAAAATATTGAGTATAGTTCCCTGTGCTATACACTAGGTCTTTGTTGGTTATCTATTTTATATATAAAATATATAACTATGTATTTGTTAATCCCAACCTCCTAATTTATTCCTCTTCCTCACCTTTCCCCTTTGGTAACCATAAATTTGTTTTCTATGTCTATGGGTCTATTTCTCGTTTGTAAATAAGCTCAATTGTATCTTTGTTTTTCAGATTCCACATATAAGCAATATCATATGATAACTGTCTTTCTCTGTCTGGCTTACTTCACTAAGTATGATGATATTTAATCCATCCATGTTGCTGCAAATGGTGTTATTTCATTCTTTTTATGGCTGAGTAATATTCCATTGTATATATACCATATCTTCTTTATCCATTCATCTGTCAGTGGACATTAGATTGCTCCCATGTCTTGATTACTGTAAATAACTCTACAATGAACATCGGGGTGCTTGTTTCTTTTTGAATTATAGTTTTCTCTGGATATATGCCCAGGAGTGGGATTGCAGGCTCATATGGTAACTCTATTTTTAGTTTTTTAAGAAACCTCCATACTGTTCTCCATAGTGGCTGTACTAATTTACATTCCAAACAAGAGTGTAGAATGGTTCCTTTTTCTCCATACCCTCTCCAGCATTTATCGTTTGCAGAAGTTTTGATGATGGCCATCCTGACTGGTGTGAGGTGATACCTCATTGTAGTTTTGATTTGCATTTCTCTGATAATTAGCAATGTTGAACATTTTTTCATGCACTTTTTTGGCCATCTGTATGTCTTCTTTGGAGAAATTTTTATTTAGGTCTTCTGCCCATTTTTTGATTGTTTTTTTTCTTTTTTGATATTGAGCTATGTGAGCTGTTTGTATATTTTGGAGACCTTGACAGATTTGATAACTGTTCAGGTATTTTGTAGAATGTTCCTAAATTGAGAGTTGACTGATGTTTTCTCATTAGACTGGAGTTCGGGATTTGGGGGAAGGAAAACTATAGAAGTAAAGTGACACTTTCATGTCATATCAAGGGTACATATTATGAACATGACTTAGCACTGTTGATGTTGACCTTGACCACCTGGCTGAGGTAGTGTTTGTCCAGTTTTTCCACTATAAAGTTTTTACTATTGAAAAACTTTTATTTTAACTGCCTCCTTTCCTTGCTTATCTGTAAACTGCCACTCCAATTACGTTCTTACTTTTCAAAAATAACACATATAAAACATGGAGAATACAAATGTATCAAGAAAACTGAAATTACTAAAAACCTCCCCACAAACAATACATCAAAGTAGTCTCAATTTTTTTCTAAACATAAACAGCTAAGATTAAGTTATCAGTTTTCTAGGGTGATTACTATCATAATAGTAGTCATGGGAAATTTCCCATATCTAATGGAATGTTTGATTTAAAAATAATTAATCCATGTTGTGAAATCTAAGAAATTTGCTCCAAATGGAAAAAAAAGCTCATCTTTTTGCCCCCTTCAACACATCTGCATTTTAGCAATAGTAATAGCTACCATGAATTTCAATGAATCTTACATACCAGGTATCATGTTAAGTACAATGCACATATTATCGTCTATAATACTCAGAGCCATCCTTTAATTATTTCTCTCATTTCACAAAGGAAACACCTGAGTTTTGTAGAGATAGACTACATTGTCTCATATCATAGTAAGTATGCAGCAGAAAACTGAGTCAAACAGAGCAAAAAACTCATTTCTTTACCACTCTTTTATATGACATCTTGCATTTTGGTCCTCTGTTCACCACTAGTACATTTAGAAACTACAACTGAACTGTATTGCTGATTATTTTAGTCATATAGAGTAGGTCGACATGATAGTGCCCTGAAATGTAGCAACTGTAGGTACAATTATTGTATGTGAACTTTACAGTTCAGAGATTATAGATATACTTTTATACATTGAATACTTAAAAACTTCTGTCAGGGTCACTGGCTAGCTCTAAAGGGGAAACCCAAATTAAAGGAAGTGTTTGATTATTTTCTGTCTCTATGCTAGAATGAAGTTCTATGAGGGCAGGGAGTTTATTTTATTAAGAGATCTATTCCTAAATCCTAGAAAAGTTCCTGGCATGAAGATACAACGTTAAACATTGCCAAATATTTGTGGGGAAGTATAAACTTAATATAGAGTTATTTTTCAATGTAATGCTACCAGATTTTGCTCCTATTTGTATAGATGAACAAAACCACAGCAACAAAATACTGCCTTCATAGAGCTCAAATTTCAGTAACTCATAATCATTCCTTCTCATTTCGCTGAGGATCCTTTCAATTTATTCATTTCTAGTGATATTTTAATGGAATTGGTTGATCTCAATAAAGTATAGTCTTAATTATGTTGAGCTCTTAAGAATACAATGGCCACTTCATTTCGTAGTCGTGAAGATCTTCACAACAAAAAAGAGTATTTAACATATTTTAATCCTGGTTGGAATAAATTAAATGAAATGTTCAATACAAAATCATTTACAAAGCTCTTTTAGGAACTAAAATTTTGTTTCCATTTTGGTTTTATTCAGCTAAGAAAGTTAATTTTCTGTTCTGAAGTGCTGTGTGAAACAGGTTATAAATGAACTGAATTTCATAAGCCAAATGAACCTGCAATTCTTGTCCAAGTTTAGATAAAAATGTGGTATATAATACACATGCAATTAAGATAGTGAAATCGTGCAGGGCATATATTATTGGCTCTATATCTAAATACATATATCATACAAAATTGCAATCCAGAGGTACAGTGTACTTATAGACGGAATTATGTCTCCCCTAAATCCACACATTGATGTCCTAACATCCAATGTGCCTGCATTTGGAACTAGGGACTTTACGGAGGTAATTAAGGTTAAATGAGATCATAAGGATGGGGCCCTAATCCAATAAGACTGGTGTTCTTATTAGAAGAAGAGAAACCAAATAAAAGGTCATATGAAGACACAGAAGGCAGGAAGCCAAGGAGAGAGGTCTCAGGGAGAAGCCAAACTTGCCATCACCTTGACCTCTAGCCTCCAGAACTGTGAGAAAATACATTTCTGTTGTTTAAGTCATCCACTCTGTGGCATTTTGTTATGACATCCCTAGTTGCCTAATACCACTGCCTAAACCCTAAAGACACAAGGAAAAAATCCCCTAAGGAAAACTTGATAGTGCGTGTAGAAAGCTTTTTTCATATATTTAATAGTTTTAGAGTTTATGCGTGCATGTGTGTGTGTGCTTGAAAATACAGCTCATGCAATATATACATTTCTATGTATATACACACACATATACCCCAAGCAACTTAAAATCGGCAATATGTATGCTTTTTTTGTATGCTTTTTTATTTTGTATATTTAAGAATGAATAGTTATTACTTTATAGGTGTTATACAAATGAGCCAAAGATGTCCCCTGTTTACTGTGGCCCCCATGTTTTTACTTCATCACAGCAGTCTAGACTGTTAGCTCAAAAGCCTACTGGTGCTAAACTCAAATTCTTACACATCCAATTGCTTTAAATATAGCCCCAATAGGCCTATTTTTAGTCATTTAAAAGCCAGTCTTCTCTGCAAACACCAAGAAACTGCACCCAACATCTACTAGCCATGAATAAGGTAAACCATGGCCCTTTAAAGATCCCAAGTCCCTGCTGGCTTTGAAAGCTCTCTGACGTAGGCATCACCTAGGCACTTAAGCCTCCTCTCCAGCTCTCTTCCCCAGTCATTTATTTGTCCTCTTCCCTTTATGGATGGTGGACCTAGGCTGCTGTGTCTAAGAGGTCTCCTGCTGTGAGGGATCTCCCCTCACATGCATCCTGTCCAAGTGCTGCCCACAATGCAGCTCCTTGTGTGCTACTGCCACACCCTTAGCATATGTCTTGTCCTTGATTAGCCACCCAAATCCTTTAATTCAGTGCAGTGGGTATGAGTATCTTAAATATGGATAAGCTTGTAGTCAAACTTAGAAATACATATAAATCAAATGGAAAGCAAACATTTATTAGAAGTGGCAAAGCTCTTATAAAGTACAACTATCTCATAAGGGTGTTGGGAGGAGTAATTAATGTAAAATAGTTAGAATAAAGTTCAAAACACAGCAAGTACCTAATGATATTAAGCAAATATTAATAATCTTGTCAGTCTAGACTCAAAAATGTGGATCTAATTTATTCATCTTTTTTTGTTCTGCTAACTTTTTATTATCATTTTATAACTTATTCAGCAAACATATTTGAGTACTTTCATTGTGCCAGGTCACTACATGGTAGGAATTTTCCATAACTGTTCCTCTTAATTTAAACAGAGTATTTCACATGGAACTTTTTTATTATATAAAGAGAATTTCCTGTCCAGATTAGTCAATTTTAATCATAAATCATTTAAGAGATCGTTCTATAATCACTGAAAAAAGCTGACTAAATACATGTAGATTAAATGAGTTTAAAGTCATTAAAGTTATAATGTAAGAGAAGATGATTCTAGGACAACTTATAAAAGCCTATGCTTTCCTTCCATATTATTTCCTTTTGTGATCATGTTTACTATTTCCTTTGGGTTTGAGGTTTCTAGGGTACTGAATACACTGGTTTCTTTGATTCTTCAATTTTTATCAAAACTTATCTATTATGTCTATTTATCTATAATGTATTAAAAAACATCAAACCCAAAATGTATAAGAATTTTCGTATGTTAAATTCCTTTGGAAACGAGAGTCAATGTAAAAGACACATGGATTCCAAGTTGTGTCAGCACCTTGTGTCCAGGAATGTGTTAAACTTTATCTCAATTAACAGAGATGTTTATTAAAAAATTAATAGCAGTTAACACTGCTGTATGATATATCAGAGAGTTGTTAAAAGAGTAAATTCTAAGAGTTCTTATCACAATGAGAATATGTTTTTCTTATTTCTTTTCTTTTTATTGTAGCTATATGAGATGATGGATATCAGCTGAAACCACTGTGATAATCATTTCAGAATACATGTAACTCAGACCATCATGCTGTGTGCCTTAAACTTATACAGTTATATATGTCAATTATTTCTTAATAAAACTCGAAAAGAAAATAAGTGGTGGTTTTAAAAATTAACCAAAGTGAAATTTACTAATCGGAAACTAGAACAGCAAAATAATGGAATAAAAGTTCCCACATGGCAGTGTGAATTTTCTCTTTGCTACCTCTCTTCAAATATCAATATTTAAGCCTTTGAAGAGAAGCTTTATAAACAACTTAAGTGTGTATAAAAACATAGAACTATTGTGGTAGAAAGTCATTTATATTTTGATTACATCATGCTCAGACTGAAAAACCAATAATTAAAGATTAGATAATTAGGAGGTTAAAAATCTTCAGGTTTGGGGGCTTTTACTGAATTGCAATGCTTAAAAAGGAAGTTTGCACATAAGAAGATGCTGAAGTGTACCAGTATGAAAGTAAAGTAAGGAACAATCTATGTGACCTTGAACTTGGTGACACATTTTTAGACACAATACCAAAAGCACATTCCATGAAAGAAAAACTTGGTAGTTTGGATTTTTAAAATTAAAAATTTCTAAGCTCTGAAGTAAACTTTTAAGGGAATAGAAAGACAAGCCATAGATTGGGATAAGCTATTTGGAAAACCCATGTCTGATAAAGGTATTGTATGCAAAATACAGAAAGAAATTTTAAAACTCAACAATAAAAAAAAATTAAGGCAAAATATCTGGATACCTCACCAAAAAGGACATACAGATGGCAAATAAACAGGAATATGCTGAAAATTATTTGTCATTAGGGAACTGCAAATTAAAACAACAAAGAGGTATCACTACACAACCATTAGAAAGATTTTAAATCCAAAATTTTAACAATACCAATTGCTGACATGGATGCAGAGCAACAGGAACTCTCATTCACTGACGGCGAGAATGCAAAAGGTTCAGCCACTTTGGAAGACAGTTGGCAATTGCTTACAAAGCTAAACATACTCTTACCACACAATCCAGCAGTCATGCTCCTAGATGTTTACTCAACTTATTTTAAAACATATTCACAAAACCCCTGCAGACTTCAGGTTTTTGATCTGCATGAAAGAAGCTTGGAAGTCACCACTCTGTCCTAACAACCAGTAAAACGCTGAACAGACTGGAAAATCAACAACTCTTCTTGAATTCATAACAGAGGGGGAGGACACAGTGCAAACTGCTGTCTCCAGGACTGGAAAGTCAGACAAGTGAATACAGAGAGTCATGACTCACCTGAGCAGAGTCTGGCGGGCAAAAACTGGCAAGGGAACCAGCACCGGAGCAGGAAAACCTGAACTGGAATTGTCTAATTGCTGGAGGCTCAGTGTGGACAATCCTGATGGTTAAAAACTCCAGGGGAGCCCAGTCATAGTGGGGCTCCCACACTTTAGTGAGTTTTACCTCCAGGAGCTCAACTGGATTCTCACAGTAAGTGTCAGAGAAAAATTCCCTCGTGCTGTCAGCAGCAGGGAGGGAAGAGGAACCATTTGGAAATATGCCAGAGAGCAGGCTGTTCTACTTAACAAGGCCAGCACTCAGGAGAAATTAATTAACCGGAGTCTAATTGGCTGTGATATTAGCAGAGCCTAGCTCACCTGGGAGAAGGGAAATACCCAACTCTAGTCATCTGTAGCCTTCCACATAGGAGAGGGGGAATACACAGCTCTAGCCCACTTGAGCCATCCTCATTCACCTAAGGAGAGAGACAAAAACTGAAAAACACTCGTGAAGTTCCAGAGGCACTGGCCCACTAAACAACTGAGAGCTAGTTATTAGAGATTACAGAATTATAGATATAGAATTATAGAACACTTCCCCTCTCCCCACACCTTACCACCACATTACTAACGGCCTGTTTACAGCAGTTCTTTGTTCAAATCTGGCTGTCAAGAAAAATTACAAGGCATAGTAAAAGGCAAAGAAAACACAAGAGATAGAAGGAACCACATATCGCAGGGATTGGGAATGATCATACCAGGATTTTGAAAGAACTATAATTAATATGTTAAGAGCTCTAATGGATAAACAGCATGCAAAAACAGATGGATAATGTCAGCAGAGAGATGGAAATCCTAAGAAAGAACCCAAAAGAAACACTAGAAATGCAAAACACTGCAACAGAGATGGGAAGAAAGCCTTTGATGGGATTATTGGTAGACTAGACATGACAGAAGAAAGAATCTCTAGAATATCCAAGGTCTGTGGGACAACTACAAAAGGTGTAACATACACGTATAAGAATACCACAAGGTGACAATAGAAAATAACAGAAGAAATATTTTAAACAATAATGACTGAGAATTTCCCCCAAATTAGTGTCAGTCACCAAATCACAGATCCAGGAAGCTCAGAGAACATCCAACAGAATAAATATCAAAAGATTACATGTAGGCGTATCATTTTCAAACTATAGAAAATCAAAGATAACGATCCTAAAAGACACCTTCATGCAAATATTTATAGCAGCTTTACTCATAATTGTCAAAAATCAGAAGCAACCAAGATCTCCTTTTAACAGGTGTGAATAAACAGTTGTGGTACATCCCAACAATGAGATGTCATTCCATGAGAAAAAGAAATGTGGTACCAAACATGAAAAGATATGGATAAATTATAAATGCATATTGCTAAGTGAAAGGAGCCAGTCTGAAAAGAATCATGAAAAATTGTATGACACTCTGGAAAAGGCAAATCTATAGAGATAATTTAAAAAAGTCAGTGGTTGCCAGGTGTTTGGGGACTGAGAAGTGTTAAATAGGTGAAATACAGAGGATTGTTTAGGGTAGTGAAACTACCCTGTATGATACTGTAGTGGTGGATACATGATACTGTGCATCTGTTAAAACCCACAGAAATTTACAGCACGAAGAGTGAACCTTAATATACATAATTTAAAAAAAAACTCATTTAGATATTCTGGAGAATCCACAATGGAACACAGAATGTGACAAAACATCTAACTGTATTACAAGTATGAAATAACTTCACTTAAGAAGTTTTGGGGAAAATGGTGTTGACCTAAGTAACTGTGGAACTGAGTGGAGGCTGTAAAATGAAAGCCAAAGTAAACTATATAAAAGCGCTGTAAAAAATTAATGAACAGATACTTTGCTAAGAAAAAATAACTCAGATAATATATTTACTTGAATTAAAGCATAACATCATTGATATTCCCAGTCTCTGACTAAATTGGCACTGAATGACTCACCCTGGATTGTCACATCTGTTGCCTTTGAAGTCTGTGAAACACCAGTGTCTCAAGCACATGTTTAAGGCTTTACTTGAGATTTCACATACACTGATCTCAGGGACAAATTTACCTAAAATGGGATTTTAAAAATGTATAAATGTATTAAAGCCATGTAGGATCTTTACTTTGGTGCTGCCTGCACTCAAGTTGCAGATTCCCTTAAGACTCTAAATGTACACTTACCACAGCTGATGGGTTCAAGCAGACGTGTTGGTTGCAGAAGCTCAGAGACGAGAGAAGTTGAAGAAACCTGCAGAGATTTCTTGGAACCCAGCTCCTATTCACTAAAACCAATGACAAATGTAAAGCAAATAGGAGGTGACAAAGGTTGCAAAGACATTCATTGTTTATGTTTTCTCTAGTGTGTGCTGATTGCCAGGAGTCCGTTCCCTCTGTCATCCATTCCCCAATACAGCATGAGTTAGAAATTTTATCAGTAAATATTTTCACTCTCAATATTCAACCTGTTCTAGTAGACCGTTAAAGACAGTTTTTAGATTCACAGCTTGTCATCATTTGTCTATACCTGTGGCAAGGAATACGGAATAAGATGCTCTCAGCGCTTCTTGCACATTAAACTAACGTGACAAATGCTGTGTATCAGAATGATCAGGTACATAAAATTCAGAGACCCAACTGGCATGCTGTAAATATTTGGATTTTATTTTTAAAATGTTCATGATAAAGGGTTATAAGTTCAATATTATAAAGTCAGGTATACATTATAATGAAATGAACTACATGAATTAGCAATATGCACAATACAACTTATTCTTTGATCCTGATTTTTAGAATTCATGTTATGTTTATCAATTTATACATTAGAGTTTTTCTATTTAAATACAGTTAAACAGAGCTATAATAAAAAGCATGATGTTTTATAATTGGGATGAGCTTTCTCAATAGGCAGAGGGAAGGAATGTGACTGACATCTTTATTTTCTTCTATGTGTAAAGGAAAATCACTTTATTTTGACATGCCTCAGTATTAAAATCAGCATTATAAAATATTCATTGTAATCCCTAATTTTCATACTGATAGTCAAGATTTAACAGAAGTTATAAAAGTTGCACTGATATAGATTTATGGTACTCCAAATAAACATCAAATATGGGCTGTGAGCTAAAAGAGCCTATGTCATACTGCTTAGGTCAGCTTCAGAAAGACATAGTAGATTTCCAGAATTCTTCAGCACTATAAAATATGCATTGTAATCCCTAATTACAATGCAGATACAAGTCTGTCGATGCCCTTTCACATAAAACTCCTTTTTTTTTTGCGGTACGTGGGCCTCTCACTGTTGTGGCCTCTCCCGTTGTGGAGCACAGGCTCCGGGCGCGCAGGCTCAGCGGCCATGGCTCATGGGCCCAGCCGCTCCGCAGCATGTGGGATCTTCCCGGACCGGGGCACGAACCCGTGTCCCCTGCATCGGCAGGCGGACTCTCAACCACTGCGCCACCAGGGAAGCCCACATAAAACTCCTTTAATCGCTGCTTCAGATATTGGCAAATCATGATTTACAATTAATGAAAATTTAAAATTACACAATTATTAATCAAATAGTGTACTATCAAGCAGGATGGATTAAATTATGATGTGATAATTTACAATCACAAAATCTCACTGGATTAACACAGTCACAATTTATTTCTTGCCAATTAAGCATATCTATTGTGGTACTGCAGGGCCTTTCCGCTTATAACTGTCACTCAGGAATCTAGGGTGATACAGACTCATTCTGGACATGTAATTCTACAACCATTGCAGTACACAAAAGGTTAGATGGCAAGTTGCACCTGTATTTCAATTTTTCCAATTGGAAATCCACATAATACTCTGTTCACATTTCGCTGGCCAAAGCAAATCACATGGCAATTCTTAATTTAAAGATAATGGAAGAGGAATAAACCTGGGATGATTCCAACACCAATCATAAGTGCTACAATTATTGAGGAGGCCTCCCAGTGCACTTCACAGGCATACCTATGTTAAATTTATTCTAGCCATTAGCTTCAGCTGAGTGCCCAAAGAAAAGCTGGAGCTCTTGGCAATCAAACTACTACATGGTAAAGATTACAGTCAGCAAATTACCCAGGGCTGGCCCATGACTGTTGCTGTAGGTAAAGTTTTCTTGGAATCAGCCATGCTCACTCCTTTATGTATTGTTTATGGCTGCCTTTATACAACAACAGAAGAATTATGTAGTTACAAAAAACTCTGTATGGTCTGAAAAGTCTAAAATATTTACTCTTTGGAATTTTAAAGAAAAATTTGCTGGCTACCAGTGTAAGTGCATACATGACAGATGATAAAGATTTTATTTTTGTTTCTTCCTCATTTTTTCTTTCAGTAGTGCTTGTTTCTGATGTAATACTGTACATGTGAAAATTCAAGGAGGTCCCCACAGGAGTCTACATTATTGATTAATGAGTGTGAAAAGCATCAATCCATATTTACCACCAGAAATTACTGAGAAAGGTTGAGTTTGTAACTGTGAAAGGATAAATATGAAGTTATGCATGCCTTTTGGTAAACAGTATTTTTATATATCTTTTGTATATTTTTAATTAAAAATTATTTCATTAATAGTTACTTTTTCATTTTTTTCTATCGTGGCAAAATCCAAAATTCTTATCACTTCAGCTCTGTGGCATTAAGCGTACCCACATTGCTGCGCAACCATCACCACCATCCATCTCTAGAACCTCTCCATGCTCCCCAACTGAAATTCTATACCCATTAGATACCAACTCCAAATTTCCTCCTCCCCACAGCCCCAAGTAACAGTATCTGTCTCCATGAACCTAAGCACCCTAGCTATTCCCACGCAAGTGGGATGTTGCAACATTTATCCTTCTGTGACTGGCCTACTTCTAGCATAACATCTTCAAGGCTCATCCTTGCTGTAGCACATGCCAGGATTTCCTTCTCTTTCAAGTCTGAACAATAGTCAACAGTATGCATAAACTACATTCTGTTTATCCTTTCTTCCTTGGATAGACACCTAGGTTACCCCCACCTCCTGGCTACTGTTAAAAATGCTGCCAGAACATAGGTGTACAAGTGGCTGTTCAAGTCCCTACTCCAACCTCTTTTGGGTATATACCCAGAAGTGGAACTGCTGGATGACATGGCAATCGGTGTACAATTTTTGAGGACTAGACAGTCCTCCAGAGCCACTGCACCATTTCATAGTCCCATCAGCAAAGCACAAGGACTCCAATTTCTGCGTATCTTTGCCAACACCTGCCATTGTGTTTTGTTTCAACAACAGCCATCCCAAGTGTGTGAGGTGACATGCCATCCTGCTCTCAGTCTGAATTTCCCTAAAGATTAGTGATATTTAATATCCTCTCATATGCTCATGCACTACCCGTACATCCTCTTTGGAGAAATGTCCACTCAATTCCCTTATATTTAATTGGACTGCCCTGTATTTTTATTGCTGAAGTGTAGGACATCTTTTGGTATTCTGGGTATCAATCCCTTATGCAGTATATGATTTGCAAATATTTTCTCCCATTCTGTAGATTACATCTTCACTCTGTTGATAGTGTCCTTGGATGCACAAAAGTTTTAAATTTTGATGAAGTCCAACTTATCTATTTTTTCTCTTGCTGCCTGAGCTTTCGGTGTCATATCCAATAAACCATGATCAAATCCAATGTCATGAAATTTTGCCATGTTTTCTTCTAAGAGTTTGATAGTTTTAGCTTTTACATTTAGGTCTTTGATCCATTTTCAGTTAACTTTTATATATGTTAAGAGCATAACTTCCTTTCTTAATGCATGTAGATCATCTACTTCTCCCAAAACCACTTGTTGAAAAGATGTTTCTTTCCCCATTGAATAGTCTTGGCATCCTTGTTAAAAACCAGTTGACTACTTCAGGTCCCTTTAAATTCCATGTTAACATTAGGATGGGTTTTTCTATTTCTGCAAAAAAAAAAAATCATTGTGATTTTAATCGGTATTGCATTGAATCTGTAGTTTACTCTGGGTAGTGTTGACATTTTAGCAATATTGAATATCCCAATCAATGAATATGGGACATCTCGCCATTTATTTGTGTCTTTTTAAAATTTGTTTCTTTAATTTCAGTGTAAATATTTTTTCTATTTGGTTAAGTTTATTCCTAAGTATTTTATTCTTTTTGACGCTATTGTAAATTGAATGGTTTTCTTAATTTCCTTTTTGATTGTTCATCATTAGCATACAGAAATGCAACTAATTTTCGTTGTTGATTTTGTATCCTATAACTTTGCTGAGTTCATTTATTAGTTCCGTTTCTTCTCTTTTTGGGGGTGTAATTGTTTTGGTTTTCTACATATAATGTCATGTCATCTGTGAACAGAGATAAGATTAATTCTTCCTTTCTGATTTGGAAAGTTTAACTTTCTTTTTCTTGTCTAACTGCCCAGGTTGACTTCCAGGACTATGTTGAATATAAGTGTTGAAAAAGAACATTCTTGTTTTGTTCTTGATATTAAGAGAAAAAGTTTTCAATCTTTTATCATTGAGTATGAAGTTAGCTATGAGTTTTTCATATACGGCCTTTATTATGTTGAGGTGATTTCCTTCTATTCCTAGTTTTTAGAGTGTCTTTATCATGAAATGTGTTAAATTTTGTCAAATGCTCTTTCTTAATGCATTGAGATGATCATGTGTTTTGTTCTGGTTTGGTTTGTTTTTTCTGCTAATGTGATGTATGAATATTACATTGATTGATTTTCATATGCTGAACCACCCTTGCATTCCAGGAATAAATCCCACTTGGTCATGGTGTAAGTAAACAGAATGTTTATGGGGAAATTTAACAAATATTTTTAAATTATAAAAATTTTCAAATATTTACAAAAGAAGAAAGGTCAATAAATCTTATGAATTCTTCATCTAGCTTAAAAAAAAATGTTTTAAATCTATCCCCTAATATTTGTTCTTTAAACCAAACAACTTTAAAGTTAATATGAATCTCAAAAATAGTAATAAAAATATTTCTTACATAAACACAATCACATTAGCACTTGTTACAAATTTAATTATTTATTAATGTCATGTAATAATATTCAATTCATAATCAATTTCCTTTACCTTCTAAGAAATGTATTTTCACAGTTTTTGATCACATCAGAATTTTAAAAAATCACGCAAAATCCTCCATTTTAATTTTTTTCAATTCTATTAAAATTTTAAAGAAATGTAGGCAATTATTCTATAGTACACTCCAAAGTTTGGATTTTATTGATTGCTTCCTTATGAGGTAGTTTAACTTTTTCCCTGTTCTCCATATTTTCTCAATATTTTAGTTAGATATAATGGTTTGAATATATTAAACTTCAAAAATTTTGTCAAGAATACTGTGTAGGGCTTCCCTGGCGGCGCAGTGTTGAGAATCTGCCTGCCAATGCAGGGGACACGAGTTCGAGCCCTGGTCTGGGAAGATTCCACATGCTGCGGAGCAACTAGGCCCGTGAGCCACAGCTACTGAGCCTGCGCGTCTGGAGCCTGTGCTCCACAACAAGAGAGGCAGCGATAGCGAGAGGCGCACACACCGCGATGAAGAGTGGCCCCTGCTTGCCACAACTGGAGAAAGCCCTCGCACAGAAACGAAGACTCAACACAGCCAAAAATAAATAAATAAACATTAAAAAAAAAAGAATACTGTGTACATAATTTTGGGTGATTCAGTTGCATAACATGGAGAAGCATAGTATGTTTGTTTGTCTCAGGACTAGTGATTCTAATCAGGAATAAGTCTAGATTAGTTAAGGCCTGAAGCTTTTACACTTTGAAGTCTCTTCTTTAACAAAAAGGCTACAGAATTACAAAAAAAGTGACAAATGTAAATGTTTAGTTAGAATAGTAAAGAAATTACAGACACAAAAATTAAAATTCGTAAAACCTAACTAATTTCTTCAAACATCATACAGTTCTGGCCCCTCCCAGAGCTTGGAAGTGACATATGCAAATAAGGGAACCTGAAGCTGAAGCTTAATTACCTTCATGGTAACCTGCTTCTGATACTAAGATTGATTACTGCATTCCAGTCATGACATAACTCCTTCTTTATAATTCTTCCCATTAGCATTCCACCTTAGTACAATGGTAACAGCCATTATGACTGTTGCCTAAATCCATTATTTCAATATAGATTGCAAAAAGTTATTTAAATTTGATCATTTCTTCTCCATTTTTGAGATAGAATTCATTTTTAAGAACAGTGACCCTCAGAGCTATTTGACTATCTAAAATACAGTTCCTACCATAAAGATAGTAAAATGTGTATTTCCTTACCATTATCTCTTTTGAGAGTAATGAGTTGATGTTTAAGCAAACTCTAATGATTTTATCATTTTGACATGTTACTTTTTTCTTCTTTTTATCACTATCTCTATGAAACAGCATGTTCACCTTTATAATATGTATACTGTATATATACACATACATACATGTATACAATATATACACACAAATATATAGGCTTGTATGTATACTGTATATAGTACTTACACATATACTACAAACGCATGCACATATAAACATATGTGTATACATATATATATAATATCTATACACACATATACAAATTAATAGGCTTGTATATATTCAATATTTTTACATATATAGTTTCGTTTTAAGGAGTTGACTCTTGTGACCGTGAGGCAGGCAAGTCAGGGCAGGACTCTGGGCTGGAGACACAGGGAAGAGCTGATGTGCCAAGTCCATTGGAGGAACACTTCCCTCTTTCTAGGGCACCTCATTTTTCTCTCCAGTCCTTCAACTGATGGACGAGGCCCACCCACGCCGCGGCATTGACAATCTCCTTTACGCAAAGTGGACCAATTTCCGTGTTAATCTCTTCTGAAAAATACCTTCCTGGCCACATCTGGAATAATGTTTGTGGTTGCCGGGGCCCCACGCAGTGCGCACATGAGATTAACCATCCCCGTGGCGATGATGACACTTTATTTTCTCCCTTGACCATTGTCACTACTATTCCAATTAAAATGGCAGTGCTATGAAGGCAGGGCATTTCCTTTTTTGCCAGTACTGAGCGTCCGCGGTCTGGTGCCTAGCATAGGCTAAATTCACGGCATTTTTGTGAACAGAAGCCCGGATTCCAGCTGTCATATTTAATAGGAATTATAGTCTTATTATTGGGGGGAAGGGGGGTGTGTCACGGTACGTCGAGGGCGGGAGTCGAACCCGCCATCACTGGCCCTGAGGGGGTTTTCCCGGGTCCCCACTTCGGGCCGGTGGGTGTGGCCAGGGACAGCCGATGACGTGCGTACGTGCGTGCGTACGTGCGTGCGTGCGCGCGCGAGAGCGTGCGAGTCCACGGGGCGGGCCGCCCGCGCGGGGAGTGTTTTAGTCCGGCCCCCGGCTCATTGTGCTCGCCTCATGCCGGCCCGAGTTCTCAGCAGCGCTGGAGGCCCCGGGCCTGTGACCACAAAGAGGGAGCCGGGGGCCGGGCGGGAGCGCGGCGGCGGCAGCTGAGGCCCAGGCCAGGCCCCCTCCCCTCAGCCTCCCGCCTGCCCGTCTGCCCCGCCCCCGCCGGCGGCGCCGCGCCCCTCCTCCAACCGCCCGAGTAGCGCGGTGCGGGGGCCGCGCGCGAAGACATGGGGGAGAAGCTGGAGCTGAGGCTGGAGTCGCTCTTGGGGACCGAGCCCGCCGTCTACCCGTGGCAGCTGCCGGTCTATGTAAGTGCCGCCCGTCCCCTCCTCCCGGAAACCCGCCCCTCTTCCCCCACGGCGCGCGCTGAGCCCACCGAGAAACGGAGCGACTCGAGTCGCCAGACCCTCTTTGGAGCCCCCCCTTCCCGCCCCGCCGTGGTTCTCCGCGGCAGTTTCCAGCCCCCGCGCGCAGGGTGGGCAGAGGGGAGCCGGCGCCGGCCGGGGGCGCCGACTCGGCCGCGGGGACCCCGCGCTTCCGAGGGGCGCCTGAGCCGCTCTGCAGTTGGCTCTGCAGGGCTGGGGACCCCGGTTCACCCGGCCCTGGACTGCCGGCGGGCTTGCCCTTCTGTACTTTAGGATCTGACATGTAGGGTTTCTTTTTCCTGGTAGTTTATTCTTAGCGCTGTCAACGTGCTTAGTTTTTTTTTTTATTTTTCAGGGCACCCTTTCCTCCCTCTCTCCAGTTTTTTTGTGTTTCTGTTTTGTTTTGTTTTAGTTAGGCATTTTGTCCCTCTGATCTTGAGTGGGTGGGCTGGCAGGACACTTGGAGGGGAGGCGTTCTGTCCCCTGACCTTGAGTGGCCTTTGGAAAATGACAGGCCAGACGGAAATGTACACAGGCGTCCGGTGATTCCAGAAATGCAGGGTGTCGGGCTAGGTGGGCGCCCGGCCTCTCGTCCCCCGTGGCGGCGTGGTGCGCGTGTTCCTTGTTTCAGGGTTTACGCCTGGGCCCCGCAGCCCACCTTCCGAAGGGAAAGCGCAGCGGGCGCCTTGGGCCGGCGCCTTTGGGGCGCCCTTTCGTGCCCTCGGCTTGCGGGGGACCGTCCTCCAGGCGACCCGGCCCTCGCGCGGGCTCCGTGTGTGTCAGTTTGTGGAAAGTGTGTCGCGGCCGGAGTCGGGGTCGGGACGCTGGGACCGCCTGGGAGCCGATGTTGACTCCCGGGCCCCGGTTCTCCGCAGTCATCTGAGGTCCGAGGGTTTCCAGCCCGCCACCGCGCACTGGCGCTTTCTATTTTTGCCCTTTCTGTGCCCGGAGGCGCGGCTGAGCCTGGGCTCTGGCTTTTCCGGTTGGGTAACTCCGGGTGGCCCTGGTGGGCGGCCTGAGCAGTGGGCAGGGCGGGGAGACATCCCAGGGGAGGGAAACTGAAAGTGGGGAGATCCTTCAGAAGTCCAGCTGATCCACTTGCCTCCCCGCCCCTCTTACTGCACTTGTCATGCACGGGTTGGCTGGCCGGCGCATTTTTCAAAATGTAATCATTTGTTTATCCTTAGTAGCCGTGAAGCATAGTTCACTTGTAGTGCACAGTTGTAGGAGTTTTGACAGATGATCGCCGTCAGGCGGCAGAGCAATCCTCTCATCCCTTTTGCTGCCCTTTGGCGCCAGCGCGCCTCTAGCTTCTTGGCCGCTAATCTCCTGTCTGTCCCTAAGGTTTTGGCTTTTCCAGAAAGCCAGATAAACGGAACAACAGCATGTAGCTTTTTGATTCTGGCTGCTTTAGCTCAGTAAAACCATGCGAGATCCATCCCGGGTTTTTTTTGTTGTTGTTGTTGTTTTAAACATTGATTTAGTTAGTTATTTACTTGGCTGTGCCGGGTCTTAGTTGCGGCACATGGGATCTTCATTGGCGCGTACGGTATGTTGTCGTTGCAGCGTGCGGGATCTAGTTCCCTGAGCAGGGATGGACCCCGGGCCCCCTGCATTGGGAGTGCGGAGTCTTAGCCACTGGACCACCAGGGAAGTCCGTCATCCCTGTTGTTGCGGGTATGAGAAGCCACTCCTTTTTCTGGCTGTGTTGTATTCCATGTTCCGTTTGTCCATTCGCCTGTGGGTGGCAGGACTTGTGGGATGTTTCCAGTTTTGAGGGGATCAGGAATAAAGCTGCTGTAAACATCCCAGGGCAGGTTTCCATGTGAACTTGGGTTTTTACCTCACTTGAGAAAATACTCAGGAGTGGGACTGGGATCTGTGCTAAGTGTATGTTTAACAACTCTTCTGCATCTTAGAAATTGGTATTTTTGAGTATTGGAAGAGTTTAGAAATGCACTGTGACCCAGCACCCAGGCACTTGAAACGAAGTTGAAAGTTCATCTGGAGATGGTCACGTTGTCCCCGTCTCTGTCTTTTATTCGAGGCAGAGCAAGGCCACAGATTTGTAACCCTTGTAAGGAAGGCCTCGTGTGTCCAGGCCCTGGCAGGACCTGGCTTTCTAGTGGTGGGCGGTTCTGAAGTGGAGAGGGCGTCTTTCCCTTGCTGGCCAGACCTCGCTTGGCAGGGTGCGGGGTGTGCTGCCTGCCTGGCTGGGCGCTCTTTCTGCCGGTCAGCAGCCGTTCCTGGTGTGTCTGTCCTACTACCAGGCAGGCGGTCAGGGGCCCTAGTGAAGTGTTCAGCGAGCCGCAGCCTTTCCAAAGCTTTGCGGGTAATGTCTGCTACCCTCCCATTTCCCTGCTGAGGAATTTTGCTTTCTCATGGGAAGTGAGGGGGCAGTACTTTATAAGAGTTCATATTTTGTGATGACTCGATGCTGAATACGTTAAGAAAATGGGCTCCTTCCAGAAGCTTAACTTCTTAGAAGGTCGGATTACTCATGTGACCGCACGTTTGAAACGAGTGAGCTTGTTTGTTCATTGATTCATTCATTCTGCAAGCACCTCCTGGATATTTAGAGTGAGTGTTCCAGGGGGCGCGGAGGACAGTAGACAGTATTCTTTTTTTTTTTGATTTTTGAATTTAATTTATTTTTTTATACAGCACGTTCTTATTAGTCATCAGTTTTATACACATCAGTGTATACATGTCAATCCGACTCGCCCAGTTCAGCACACCACCATCCCCACCCCACCCCACCCCACCCCCCGCGGCTTTCCCCACTTGGTGTCCATACATTTGTTCTCTACATCTGTGTCTGTATTTCTGCCCTGCAAACCGGTTCATCTGTACCATTTTTCTAAGTTCCACATACCTGCGTTAACGTACGATATTTGTTTTTCTCTTTCTGACTTACTTCACTCTGTATGACAGTCTCTAGATCCATCCACGTCTCAACAAATGACTCAATTTCATTCCTTTTTATGGCTGAGTAATATTCCATTGTGTATATGTACCACCACTTCTTTATCTATTCGTCTGTCAATGGGCATTTAGGTTGCTTCCATGACCTGGCTATTGTAAATAGTGCTGCAGTGAACATTGGGGTGCGTGTGTCTTTTTGAATTATGGTTTTCTCTGGGTATATGCCCAGTAGTGGGATTGCTGGATCATATAGTAATTCTATTTTTGGTTTTTTAGGGAACCTCCATACTGTACTCCATAGTGGCTGTATCAATTTACATTCCCACCAGCAGAGCAAGAGGGTGCAAGAAGCTAACCTTTTAGCTTCTTTTTGTTCCTTGATTGTAGTTAAGCTTCATCTTGCCTCAGGGCTTTTGTATTTGTTTTTCCCATGTTTTGGAAATAGTATTTCCAGAAAAATTGTCCATAAATGATTCCTTTCTATTCTTTGGCACTCATCTCTTAAAGATATTTTTTCCTTGATTGTCCTACCGGCCTAACTTAGTCCCAATTTATCAGATTACCTTACTTCTTTCACAGAATAATCATAAAAACAAATATTATCTTTGGTGTCTCTTTGTATTTAGATGAACTTCTTCCCAAAGAACTCAAGCCCCACAGTGACAGAGGTTGTTACCTTTCTTATCCCTTATTCTGTGTCTTAGAACTGTGTCTGGCATGTAGTAATCACTCGAGGTCTGTTGACTGTGTAAAGAATATGTGAGTAGATGAACAGATTTGGAGTTATTTAAGGTCGCTCTTAATGATGGCTGGTGTTGGTGATTAAATTAAAATTGTAGGTTTTAGAGTTGGAAGTGATCTTGCTGAGTCTCAGAGCTACGGCAAAACTCTCCCTACTGTAGCATCCCTGACAGATGATCAAGTCTGAGCTTGAATGACTGTATATGAAAGACCCTAACCAGGGCAACCTCGTAGCTTTCTTCAAGCAGCTCACAGCCTTCCATGGGAGTTTGCTCCCTATTAGTCAGCTGTAATTAGGAGAAAACGGTTTGATTTACCCAGAATCATCTTCTCTCAGTCTCCTTGTTCTAGTTCCTAGAGAATAGACAGGACAGAGTTTCCTCTAAATTGCATCCTTTGGGTTTGCACTCCTGCTTGTAACAAAATAAGCACCATGCTATGGCAAAATTCCCCTTGATTGTCTGCCACTTGTTGCTACATTCCTTGTTAGTGTTTAGAAATAATTTGTCTTAATGTTCCACATTATAATTGATGGAGTACAGAAGTAAAAGAGATCTCGGGGTTATGTCAGAAGCAATCAGACAGATATTTTAACTTACCCTTTTAATGTATTTAATGCTGACACTGTGAGGAATTGAGCAGTATAGTCACCGCGTTATTGCCATTGCTGAAAAAATGTCTTTATGGTGAAATTTATGGTCACTTTGAAAGCATTAGCTGATGGGGGAATTGTCAGCTACATCTTAGAGCGCTGAGCATTTCTCAAAAAGTTGTGATATGAAACACCCCTGCCTTTTCTTGTATTTCTGTGACATTCACCTACTTCACAAAAAGCATTCGTCATATTCCTGAAATAATGATGGGCTTAGTTGAGATTCTTTTGGGTCCTAAGGGACCAACATGTGTGCATAATAGTGTCGAGTAACACAGAGCCTGGATGTTTGGCTCCAGACTGAAAGCCCCATGGAGTCGTTTTTTCACATCTGTTCACCAATGTGTATGAATGGGAGAAAACCAAAGTTCTGGTTTGTTTGATCAAGGGGAGCCACACTCCTTTTACTTTTGCTGTGACAAACAAGTAAAGAGGTGTAAAATATCTGATAAGAGCCTCTTAAGGTTTGGTAGAATGCTTAAGTGGGATGTAGAGAATATAAAACAAAAAGAAAAGCAAGTGAGTACTGCTGGCAAACTTTTTCAAGGACAGCTAACAAATTAATAATAGTAGTAACAACAATAGTAAGATTGATTTTCAAAGACTTAAGAGTGGCATGGATTCCTAACCACTCTACATGTATTAACTCCACGCCACAGCCCTGTAAAATGGGTGAGGTTATTAAGCCCTTGATTTTCAAAGAGGAAGTGGAACACAAAGAAGTACCACTCCTGAACTCCCACCACTAATAAGTGGTGGAGCTGGGGAAAAAAGATCCAGGCAAATTAATTTTAGAGTTAGTGCTCTTCACCCGTAGGTTATATCCCACAGGTAATATTTTCACATTTTGAAATCACTTTACAAATACTATTTTTACCCCTAAAGTACACAGGGAATACCCAGGGAAATTGGCATTCTAATTATTTTTATATCTTTGCCAATAATCTGTTAACTTTTGGCAGTTCAGTATCCTTCCCCAACTTTTTTTTTTTTTTCTTCCCCAACTTCTTAAAAATTCAGCCTACAATCCAAAAAAGTAAGGGCTAGTGAAAAGAAATGTCTTGTAAATCCAGTTCAAGAGAGCAACTAAAAACTAAGGCCCCCCAAGGATGGAAAAGAGAAAGCACAAGAAAAGAAGAGACAAGAAGCCCAAACCCTATGATTAAGCTCCACGTTGTTAGGTAAAGGGGCATTTAATTAATGCTTCTTTAATACCGTGTGTACAGAGTCATGGCTCTACAGAAGCCAAGGAGTCTCCCTTTCATCACTGATTCATGGTATGCACCTGGCAGGGTCACTTCGTTCTTTGAGCCTCAAAGCTTTTCATGAAGACACTGAGGGAAATGGAAAAAGGTTAGCTCTCACAAGCCAGCTCTCATGTTCTCTCGTGTTACCTGTGAGCCTAGGTAAGTGCCAAATGTCTTTAACATGACAGATTATATTTTTTCTTAACCATTTCTCTTCTCCTGATATTTACGTAATTTCTAATACATAGTAGAATAGTAGAAAAGAAAACATACTACACTAAAAAGTAACCGACACACTAACTTTCCATTCTCATTTCACTGCCAATTCAGCCAGATGCCTTCTGTAGAATTCTGATGCAGACCATGAAAACACACTGTAAGTGTTCCAGTCTTTTCCATATTTGGTAGTCCTGTGATTTCCATTGGCAGAACTATCTTGGACTGGCATCTGAAAATCTATCAAAAAGAAATTAAGTAATAGGAATTCATATCAATGGTATTGGAGAAAGAAATCCTTGAACTTATCTTACTGTGTGAACCTTCATCCATGTACAAAATCAACAAGAAAGTTTAAACTTTAAAGGCAACATATTCCCATGAATATAAGGGAGAACATAACACAAATAATATACAATGCTAACATTATGTACATACACATATATACAAGTGGTCTTGAAATATATTCCCAGATATTAATTGGATTAAAGTTTGGGGCATTAAAGCATATTTTCTCCTAGAGAGCATTATTCTTTAAGGCACATATAGACACACATAGCTGCCCTGCTGGCCTCTCACAGTTTCAGTAGATTCCACTCATGTCCCCAGTTCATTTCCCCATATATTTATTCTCGGATTAGTGATTTTTGAATAGGTGTTCCTCTCTTTAGAAATACCTGTGCCATGACCGCAGAGTACTCAGATTTCTTTTTGGCATTTGGTGGCAGATGATGGGGAAAGTGACGAGTTGTATGACAGGAGAGGTACAAGGTGATCCTTAGAGTAACTAAGACTTTATGCGTAGTTCTTAATCCCAAAAGAAAAAGAGAAGGATAGCAGCGGAAGTCATTGGAATAAAGGATCTCTGAGATGAATCAGCATTAGAATAATTCATTGGTTACTGACTGTCCAGTCAGTTTAGGTTATAAGGTATTCCTGAGTGACTGCATCACTTTATGAAAGGTTCTACCTAACTATAGCTTTCTTTTGCTGGAATTAGTTTATATGGCAATAATATGCATAGAGAATGGCAATAGTGAATTCATGTCTTCCCCAAATTGAAGACACTCGTTAAGGTACAAGTTTACCCAAGCCTGCAAATGATTTATCCATACTATACTAACTGAGACTGTGTCTTACCATTCTTGTTTGTTAAAGGAGATAACAAGCCTAACTTTGAGTAATAGCAGGATACTTAGAAAATACTTTCAGGTTAAGTTTTGTAAACAAAGTTCAGTGTTTACCCACCAAAAGCAAATCAGCTCATTTAGTGTTGCAGGAAATGCCTTCATACTTTTTCACTGCCACTAAAGCAATTTAAAACACCTGTTGGATATATTCCCTCCTAGAATGCCATTTGTACACTTATTCCTAATAGGGCCTGTTATTTTAAATGCAAACTCGTATTATAAGGCTCAGAATTGATACTCAGTATTTTTAGTGATCACATGGTTTAGGGTTCTCAGATTTGGACTCAGACTTGCATTTCAAGCATTGCAATGTGGGCCTGTTAAATGATTTCCTTGCAACCAGGAAAAATTGTTTATCTGAATCTAAAGTCCAATTAAAGAAATGTGATAGTGGTGATAGTGGTTGATGAAGCCGACTAGCATAGCAGCTAGGGCAATTATAGACAAGTTACATTTAACCTCTCTGTGCCTCAGTGTCTTCCTCTGAAACTGAGTTTCTTCATCAATGGGGATAGATACTGGTACCAATCTGACAGAGTTATTGTAAGAAATGAAGGAGTTCACAAATTTCCTAAAGACTTAATGTTTGGCTTGTCGTTACTAAATGCTGGTAATTATTAGTAAAACAATATCCCTCTATTATTTATTATATCAAAATAATAATGATAAGAGCCTGTTATTTTAGTAGTTCGATTTTTTGGTCATATAGTTTAGACTAACTCATATTGTTTAAATGTGAAACCAAGAAGAAGAACAGTTTTGTTTTGTTTTTCTTAACCTGGTCAAGGAACCCAAATCACCTAATTCAGAAATGTTTCTAACTTGGCATCTGCTTTTAATCTGTCACAGCCAGAGAAAGTTTAATGTCTCAGAAAGTGACAGCCTTGTATTTGTGTAGCATAAAAAAGAAGATACATGCTAGATAACATATATACCCCTTATCATAGTCATGCCACATGTAATGCAACACTATTCCTGCTGGGTTCAAGCATTGTGATCCAGAGCCTGCCATTGCCTATTATCAGGAGCAGGAAAGCGTAAGAACCGTATGTGTTTGCCCTTAAGTTGGTCTACAACACAGATACTGTCAATCAGCCTCTGATAGTACCCTCCCCGTGGACAACCTTCTGTGCCCTTTTGAGCAGGCTCAGATGGAGTCTACCATCAGTGTGGTGGGACTTCACTTCGCCTCAAGTGTGTCCAAGTTGAAGGGTGGAATTAACAAATACTAACCAAATTTGTGGCTGTCCAAACTAGGAAAATAGTTAAAGAATCAGGACATGAAGAATCAGGCAAATACTCATTTGGTGTCAACCCAATAAAAAAGCTTCATGGTGAGAAAAAAGTTGCCAAAGATGAAAGCCCAGAATAGTGCTACCTTAGCCTAACCACAGTGTCAAAGCAGATGACACACATACACACAAACACAAAAGGAAGCCCTCTTCACACTAATGCCCCCAAATCCTTTATGGGGCTTCAGATTGAGCAGATTAGGTAGATAGATGGTTGTCATTTACGGACTGGGTCCACCTAACAAGACTGGTTACTAACAGAATATCTCTGTTTTGTCATTTAATAGACATCCCAAACTTAATATACCTTGCAATCAAATACACACATAGTCGCTCATGCTTTTCCTGTAGACTTTACAAAACAGAAAAGCGCAGCTCCATTCTTCCTGGTGCTCAGTTACAAAATGTGATTCATCTTTGACGTTTTTCTTTCTCTCTCCTTTCACATCCAATACACAAGCAAAATGTGTCAGCCCTATCTTTGAGATAGAACCAGAATTTGACAGTTTCTCGATTTTTCCACTGTTACCACTCAGGATTAAGATTTCGTTGTCTGTCATCTTAATTATTATCCCTCTGAACTGTGTCCTTAACATAGTGGCCGGAGAACACTTTGAGAATCTAAGTCAGAAGAATTATGTGACTTCAGTGTCTTCCCCTTCATCATAGTTGAAGCTGAAGTTCTTAAAATGCTGGAAAGTTGCCACATGATTACCCTCCACATTATATATTTGATCTCATGTCCTCCACCTCTACTCCTTGCTCACTCTTTTGCAAACACCTTATACTCTTTAGTCCTTGATGTTCAACAAGTATAGTAGGAAGACATTTTCACTTGCTGTTCCCTTTACCTGAATTGCTGTTGTCTTTACTATCTACAGTACTTATCCACTCACTTTTTTAGGTCTTTTCTCAAATATCACCGTCTCCATTATGAGGCCTTGCTTGCATTCCCTGTAATAACCTACAGCCCCACTAATACACCCTACCTCCTTAGAAGCCTCCCTTCTGCTGTAGAATCTGTTGAATGAATGAATGGAGTGAGCTGTATCTAATTTCCATAAAATTAAACATCAACCGTGAACACTTGTTGAGAGACAGATTCAGGGTATAAAGAATAAAAGAAGTGTAAATTCAGGCCTTAGCATTCACCATCCATCCCCTCAGGGTTCTGCTATGGTGTATCTTTGAATAAAGAGCACAATTTGATAAGACTAATTAATAGCTTAAATTCGTTAGAATCCCAAACCTTTTATAGTAGAAATGTGATAAAAATGGTGTCAGAGATTCTCAACAAAATGTTAGTGAATTGAAGCCACAAAAGTATAAAAACAATTATATACCATGACCAAATGGGATTTGTGTCAGGTACGTAAGGCTGGTTCAACATTTGAAAATTAATTAATATAATCCAACCAAGACAAATAAAGGAAAGAAACATATAAATACATGCAGAAGAAGCATTTGACAAAATCCAGCATGCACTCATGAGAAAAACTCTCAGTAAACTAGGAATAGAGAGGACTTCCTTAACTTGATAAATACGATCTACAAAAAAACCAATAGCTAACATCATACTTCCTGGAGAGAAACTCAATGCTTTCCCACTAAGATTAAGCACAAGGCAAGGATATCCTCCTTTATTATAACTTTTCAATATTGTGCTGCAAGTCCTTGCTAATGCAATAAGGCAAGAAAAGGAAATAAAAGGTGTACATATTGAGAACGAAGACATAAACCTGTCTTTGTTCACAGGTGACATGGTCATCTATGTAGAAAATCTTAAAGAGTTGACCCAAAACTCCTGTAACTAATAAGTGATTATAGCAAGGTTGCAGGATCCAAGGTTAATATACAAAAGGCAATTGCTTTCCTATATACCAATAATGAACAAGTGGAATAGGTTTAAAACAAACCGACACTATTTACATTAGCATTGCCAAAAATGTAATACTTCTGTATAAATCTAATAAAATATGTACAACCTCTATAGGAGGAAAACTACAAAACCATGATGAATGAAGTCAAAGAATAAATAAATGGAGAATTATTGCATGTTCATGAATAGGAAGACTCAGTATTATCAAAATGTCAGTTCTTTCTGACTTAATCTATAGAAATTCAGTGCAATCCCAATAAAAATCCCAGCAAGTTATTTTATGGATATTGGCAAACTGATTCTAAAGTCCATATGAAGAGGCAAGAGACCCAGAATAGCTATCACCTCATTGAAGGACACAGTTGAAGGAATGACACTACTCAACTTGAAGACTTACTATGAAGGTGCAGTAATCAAGACAGGGTGGTATTGGTGAAACAACAAATAGATCAGTGGAACAGAATAAAGAGCCCCAAAATAGACCCACATAAATACAATCAACTGATCTTTGGCAAAAGAACAAAGACAATACAATGGAGCAAAGATGGTCTTTTCATCAAATAGTGCTGAAACAACTGGATGTCCATAGTTAAAAAAAAAAAAATCGAGACACAGACTTTATATCCTTCATAAAAATTAACTCAAAATGAACCACAGACCTAAATGTAAAACACAAAACTGTAAAACTCCCAGAAGATAGCATAGGAGAAAACCTAGATGACCTTGGGTATGGCAATGACTTTTAAAATATAACACCAAAGGCACATTCCATGAAAGAACTGATAAGCTAGACTTCATTAAAATAGAAAATTTCTGCTCTCTGAAAATCACTATCAAGATAATGAAAAGACAAGCCACAGAGTGGGAGAAAGCATTTGTGAAAGACGCATCTTGTTAGGGTAAAGTGGCAACTTGCAAGCTTCTTACATGTGCAACTGGTGTAATTTATTTTGGTATGTAGTGTGAGGTACAGACTTTAGTTTTAAATGGGTGTGTAGTTTTCTAGGCATCAATTTTAAAGATTATAACTTGACTTTATCACAATCAAACTTCCCAGACATACTAAGAACTATTTGTGGATATTCTTTTCTGTTTAATTTGTATATGTGTTCATTCATGTAGTAGTGCTACAATGTTTGAATTGTAGTGGCTTTATAGTTAAGTTATATAGCTACCTGCTAATTAACAGATACTCAACTTCTAATAAAATTTAGGACTTGTACCTGAATGCCTCCAGACTATGTTCTTCATTCACTCTTTACTATTCACTCAATATAAATTCAGAGCTGATATACATTAAAACTGAACTAAAGAGGCTAACATTTTTTAGTTTTCATCTATATTCCTAGATTCAAAATATGAGAAACTAATACAATGCAACATTTTTTAAAACCTCTAATGACTCACATTTTCTATCTCTAATTAAAACAGAATACCCTGTGGAATATCTTTGCATCATTTACCCGGTTTCATTAATTCTGGCTGCTGAAGTTAATTTAAATTCACTCTGGTAAAATGAGAGCTCAGTATAAGGTTTTAGCATCTCAGTGAGACTTACAAATAATCATCTGCTAGGTGGTAAACAGTAAACAGTCTTGTTTATTGCAAATAATCTTAGCCAATAAATGTTATTTATGCTCCATTTAAGAATAAAGATGTTAATCAGAGATCACAGAACGATCTTTTTGTTAAAGCTAAAAGCAATTCTGCTTTGATTAGTTGCAAATGCAAATATTACCCAACTTCTTTCTCCTTCTTTGATAGTTGTATAGAAATAAAACTAAATATAAGAATGTAAGCCAAACCCACTACAAATGAAACTGCACTACAGGCCCAGTATCTTCAGTGATTTCCAGAATGATTTCTATGCTCAAACCTTCATTCTATCCTCTCTTCCTAAACAGAATTGTTTTGTTTTGTTTTGTTTTTGAGTAACTTTTATTACACAAGAGATTCATATTCTTTATAGAGAAATCATGTAATTGAATAATCCAAAAATAGATTAAAAAAATAAAAATTAGCCATAATTCCACCTCTCAGATATATTATCACTGTATCTATTTTATAGTATAGCTTTCTTATATACATTTTTTAACATCTTTATTGCAGTATAATTGCTTTACAATGTTGTGTTAGTCTCTGCTGTATAACAGTGCATCGGCTATACGTATGTATATATCCCCATATCCCCTCCTTTTTGCGTCTCCCTCCCACCCTCCCTATCCCACGCCTCTAGGTGATCACAAAGCCCACAGCTGATCTCCCTGTGCTATTTGGCTGCTTCCCACTAGCTATCTGTTTTACATTTGGTAGTGTCTATGTGTCCATGCCACTCTCTCACTTCGTCCCAGATTACCCTTCCCCCTCCCCATGTCCCTAAACAGAATTTTAAGAAGATAGCCAAGATAAAATGAGAAACTGATTTAGACTTTGGTACCAGGTTTACAGCTTCAATGATTTAGGAAAATCCCTTGACAGCTATACTGAGCCTCAGTTTTCACATTTGTAAAAGGGTGAGGATTAAAAAAAACTGATACTTCTGGAAATGCCTGTCATTCTGATTGGATATTTTTAAAATGTTGACTGAAATTTAAATGTATAAATTATAAAAAGATGACAAAAAGAACTATTATCATTTTATTACCCAGATAAACCCTGGTGGCCCACTGATAGGAGACAGGGCTTCTCTAAGTAGTTTTCTTCATCCTGACTTCTGGACACTCCCTTCTTTAATCTGCTTTTGGAGGCACTGGGTGACATTTTGGCAAGTTTTATTCAATTTCTTTATGCCTTGATTTTAGGAAAGAAGAAGAGTAGCTGTGCTGAGCTCTGCCAGGTCAGATAGAATTTTGGAGTATTCTCGTTCTCTCTCTTGTAGACAGCCACTGTCATTTGGTAAGCCATAAGCCTTCCTTTGCTTTGACTGTGGTTAGGGTGTTTGCTGGATTTCTAAAATATATTTTTAGTGTTTACTTGTTTAGATTGAAAAGATTGGGCTATATTTTTAAAAGTTTATCCCTCCATTTTGGAAGGCCTTTTAAGTTGTGATATTACATGCAAGAGAGCTAACGGAATTCTGGACTCCATATTTTCGTTTTTACCTTTTTTTTTTTTTCTCAGACTTTGAACCAACAATGGCTAAGAATGAGAGGAACTCAGACCCGAATATTTTTTCCCTTGTCAAGCACAGAGAATATGGGAAAAAATGAAATTGGGAAATTGTTTTGCTTGTCTTCCTTTCCTCCTTTTTGGTCAGTTACCTTAGTCGTCCACCTCACTTTGTATTTCTAGCCTGGCTTCAGAAAGACCTGAATTTGATGAACTACACATTGTTGGAGTAGTAGATTGCTAGAAGGAACCAAGATCCAGACGACCTTAGATGGTGGCTTCATGGATTATATTCAAGGATGGTCCAGCCTATTTCCTCACTTCCATTGTGAAAGGAGTTCCCTATTCCTAAGATAATGGACCTATGTGCCACTGACACAGAAGATGGAGATTTATCCCAGTGCCTTTATATATGTATAGATACTAAAATTATGTATATATATATGTGTTTATATATAGATAATGCCTAATGGAAATATCTCAGATGTTCTATTTTGTTTTTTCTTTAATTTTACTTATAAAAATTGACGATTTTTTAACTCAAAAGAGGAGAACCTTAAAAATTAATTAAAAACACATTCTCAGTCGTAGTCTAAGGTTCAGAGTGACTTGGCAGAGAAAATTGCTGAATGGTTAGATAACAGTGCTGGTAGGCTTGGCTATTGTAACACTTTACATTTGAGTTTCTCTTCCTTGAAATTACAAGAACTATATGGCTCAAGAGAAAGATTGATAATTAGGAATATTCCGCTTGCTTTTAATATAGCCTATTGAAGAACATTTTGATTATTTGGAGATCATAGGAAGGAACCTTTATGATCTAACTTTTGAACAAGTAGTGTTGCAACACAAAGCTATGACTTAAAATTAAAAAGGAAATTTGAAATGACCTATTACTTTTGGCATCTCAAGCCAGATATCTGTCAGAAAAATGAGTCACTTTTCAGTCAAATGGGTGGTCAGCAATATAATTTTTCATTGGGAAGCTGAAAGACACCATTGCCAAACAGAGCATCTGCAGTGTTCACATCTATATTTGAGCATCTTTTGTTTTCCCAAGGGGTGCAGATGAGAAGAAGGAAGGCAGAGAAATGCACTTGCATAAAGCTTTCCAAGATGGATAGAACAGAGAGCATTCCCAGAGGCAGGTCAAGTTCAACACGAGAACAATTCTCTCAGTGCTTTCACAACTAGTTAAAATACAAGACCAGTAGTAACTCAGCTCTCAAATCAGTGCTGAAATCAAGCAGAAGGTTGTTAATATTGATACGGTTAACATACATCAAGTAGGGTTACAGAATTTTCTGAATCCAAAAGTTCTTCATAGTGTTGACATTTCCTTACTGAATTCCTAGGATTGTTTGGTTTCAAAGGCTGTTGTGCTCAAGACGCATTTGTTTTTAAATAATCCTTCATAAAAAGTTCAGCTTTCAGTCTAATATGATTGAAACCCAGCTTGAGTGTGTTTTATAATGCACTGAAATGGAAAGACTATGGGCATTGAATTATTCAAAACATGGTAGGCGAAGGAGTGATATGTGGGGAAGAGGTGATCAAAGAAATCAGTGAGACTTGATATGTCTTGTTATCGCATTTTATTTACCTTTTAGAACTCTTCCCAATATTAGAGGAAAGAAATCAGTATCAATTTTCACCTGTTACGTTCCACACTTCAATTATTAATGAATGTCAAATTCGACCACAGTTTTCTGTACCACCTGCTCTGCAATAATATTTCTGAGCCTTTATGAAAAATGTAAAATTGTCATTGAATTTCCAAACATGATTTCTCCAGTGGCTAATTCAGTTTGTTTTATTAATAAGCAAGTTCTGAGGAGTAATACTAATTTAATATGCCTGCATGTAAGGTTAAACTATAAATTATTCCTGCCGAAGGTGATGAGATCTGACTGCGATGTGGTGGTAGGGCACTCACCTTCCTGAACAAACCCTGCGAGCGTACAGTTCTTGGGAGAAACCAGTACTTCATATAGTAGCAAATCTGATATTATTTTGCATGTCTCCTGTAGCAGTGGAATGCACACACACACAAACATGATCATGGGTGAAAAAACACACATGCGCACCTTAGGTGCTTACATTAATTTCTGAATATAGTTCTCTGGAAAGAAAAAGTTTTACTGATGATTTGTATTTTTATAGTTTTTTATTTTATGCATACTAAAACACTTCATGAAATCACTTACTGTTTTGTTGTCCATGGAATCCTTTCAATTTTGAGATGCTAAATACAATAATGATTATAGTCCTTGGCCATGAAAGACTAAGTTACAGAGAACCTGGTGACTGGAGGTCAGAGCTGCCACGGAATTATTCTCTGCTCCAGAGACCATTAGAATATCACTGTGTACCCACTTAAGGATAGAATGCTGCTATTGAGAAACTAGCTGTCTTTTATTTCTACTAAAAGGAGAGAACAGTAGGGGAACTTGCCTGAGTGTATAAGACTTTCTCTGTTTTGTACAATAAGCCAAAAACAATACATGACATAGCCTCAGGTCTTTTGTCTTTTGTACCCAGCTCCTTCCTGTATTACTCCTGATCAATTACACTTAAATCCACAAGAGTTGCTTGAACATTTTGACAGTTATGTTCCCATACCCTGAAGCATTTTTAAAGGGTTACTGAGATAAAGCTATTTCAAAAAATACTCCCTCCAATTTTTTTCCGGGTGGCATCAGTGAAAAAGTAACTTAGAGGAAAAAAACTCCACCTTGAGTTCCTGGCCAACCACTCTAAGGCCAGGCAAGCATAAACCTTCATAGCAAAACCTAAGTTTGTTCCCAGTTGAGAATTTGGTTTCTATGGTCTTACTTAGAAAGTATATGGAGACTTTAATTCCCTATAAGCCCTTTCCAAAGAGTGAATACAGTTCATCATTAGTAAGAGATGATGAAAATTACAATTTTGTTGAATAGGTGGAATATATATTATATATAATATATATATTTATTTTTAATATATATATAAAGTTACTATTCAGAGTCCTAAAACATGGATTTTTCTTACTTACCAAGAATGAACAGTAACTTGATCTCTAAACACAATAAAGCACCTGGCCATAGCAGAATCATAACAAATATTTGCTATCAGAATGAATTCACTGTTCAGGTGTAAAGAGGGAATAGCTTCAATTTGCCTCTTTCTTGCACCCCATTATTGAATCCTGGACAGAGGAGATTTTCTTGATTTTAATCTAAAGGAGAAATGTTCACTTTTGTTAAGATGGAAATTGACAACCTCAGTAGGTAGAGGCACTGTTTTTATTTGGCTGAATTCATGTTTCCAGTGATAATTCAAGGTATAATAGGGTTTTCTCTGCCACTCCAAAATCTGAAAATAATAAGCATCTCACCAGAGTTTCAGGATGGCCCATTACCTATGCTGTGGAAAGGATATTCAAAATACCATGTTTCATCAATGTCTTCTCAGATTTATTAATCAATGGACAACTACTGAGTTAAGACAGTGTTTTATCTTTGCTTCAAAAAAATAAAAACAAAAAACCCCCACAAACACAAAAAAACTGTTAACGATGAAAACTTATTATGCCAGGACTTAGTATGGCCTGACTTGGAAATTTAGTTTCAGAGGCTTTTGTGAATATACCAAGGAAAGAGGACCTAGGTGTATTTTATTCCCAGAGGCTGCCAATAAATATTTGCTTCACAGAGAAAAAATTAATATATAGTATAGGAGAGAGCCTGACAGATGCTTAACATTATTGAGTGACAGCAATGCCCAAACTCATCTGTGATCAAACACTATGAAAGTATCCTCCTAAGGATAAATTTATTACAAATAAGTGAAAATTCAATTATGGAGATACTTTGTTTCAGCTCTGATATGCAAAACACTTGGAAGTTGTCACTGTATCTTGTCCTTACAAGATAATGCGGTACAAAATGAAAATCAATGACTTTTCTCAGACGTGATTAATAAAACATGTAACTATGAAAGAATTTTAAAACTGTAATTATGTATGTGTATATATGTGTGTCTGAAAAATCTGGGTCAAAGAAAACTGAGGCTATCAGTATAAACTCATTTAACTTCTATCTCTTCTTATGTTTATTTCCTCCCAAACTTACCAGTATCCATCCAACTCGAAGGATACAAGTGATTTTTATATACTGTGCAAGGTTTTTTTCTTATTCATATGTCCATGTTTCCCCAATTCTCTAAATTATTATCTACATCTTCAGGATCTCCTTTATCGGTTCCTTCATTTCAACATATAAAATATAAGTCCTTCTCATTCTAAAAAATTCTTTTTTGCTAATTATGTTCTCTTTTCATCCAAACTCCTTGAGAGTAGCCTATTCCCACTGTCTTCACTAGCCCCGCCTGGCCCCCACAGGCAGCCCTACACCCTCAATTTATTGCCATCTGGCTTTTTGTCCACCACTTCACTGAACTGCTCTAAGGTCACTGGGGACCTAACTGCCCAAATCCAATGGACACTCACATTCTCTGAAGGATGGCACTGTCATCTACTTCCTCCTTCTTGAAACTTTATCACCTCACTCCTTCCCAGAATTCTTTCTCTGCTTATTACTTAAACGTTGTCAGTACTCACAATTCTCTGAAATCTCATCCATGTTCATGATTTTAATGACTGCTGATATGTGCTGATGACATTCAAATTTTTATCTTTCCATGTCTTCACGTGCATGTCCAGTTATCTACCAGTCTGTCTCCTGAATTCTACAGGTGCTTTACAATTCAACATGTCCAGAACTAAAGTCTTTTTCCCAATTCAGTTCTTTATCCCCTATTTCCAAACTCAATGATACCACCACCCAACCTTAGTCACACAGATGGGGGTTCAGCCTCCGCCTCCTACTTCTTCCTTACTTCCCAAGATCAAGTCTTGCTTGTAATTTCCTAAATACAATTAGAACTTATTTCCTCCCTTCGTCTATACCTTATTTCAGACCCCTTTCTTCTTGCTATTACCTGGTCTAGAAGTTACCAAATTGCTGTTTGGTGGAACCAGTTGTTAGACACTTCTGTTAAAAAAGGACACTAGAGTCAAATAGCTTTGAGGATGGCTGTGTACCATGCGCCTGCTGTGACAATCCAGAATGAACACTAGCTTGCAGCAGCCCCGAGGAGATGTACAGTAAAGAAACCTGATTAACTTTACTTAAGCCAGGTTCTCCCTTCTGCCGGCCTATAAACTTTTCAGTAGGGACAGGAGAGGAGGTGGCAGCGTGAAAGTCCCACTTGAAAATAAAAAACACTGCTCCTCAGAAGAGTGGGGCGTAATTGTCTCCAGGCTTCTTCAAATTCCTCATCCATACTGACGTCAGTGGTCTAAAATACCACCTGAACTTGTCCTTTCCATTCTTAGCTGTTTTCTGAGGAAACCAGCTCCACACACATGGGTGGTTAAGACCCGCTCTCCTCCTCCTCGCGGTCTCCTTTAGGGGCACTTGCCACTGCCTGGTGACACTGCACTGATCCTGCAGAGCCTGTGCCTGTGGCTCCGTAACACAGCCCTCGCACACTCATGGCTCTGGACTTCCGCTATCCTCTCTGCCTT